>NC_142587.1:73625000-73782500 GCF_965207765.1 Zootoca vivipara
TTCATACACTAATGTATATATGTCAGTAGTGGATTTGGGTGATGTGATAGCACCAACTCTCCACCAACCCTCCTCTACATGGTATCCAACAGTTGGTAGTTACTGGATTTCACAGATTAGCACTTTGGAGCTGTCATTATACCCCGTTCTAAATATTTGATTGTAGATGCACCAGGAATAGGGCCCATCATTTATGTATTTTTAGAATGTTAAGTCTGTGAATGTGCAAAAATAAGACATCTAGCAGGCATTGTTACTGAGGTGCTCACCTATGATGGTCTATTGTGTATCCCTCAAAGCACTTTGGCTCATAGTTGCCAAGTTTTCCCTTTTCTCGCGAGGAAGCCTATTCAGCATAAGGGGAAATCCCTGTAAAAAAGGGATGACTTGGCAGCTATGCTTTGGCTATAGTTATTGTAATTTTGTCTGTGAAAGGCTAGATGTTAAGGACAGCCATGGCATGGAACCTTGCATGCACACCTGCTAGCTCCAGTGGGAGTGTCTCCCACCAGCTTTGCACATCTGTGTGAGATTTGTGGGCATGCAAGTGCCTTTTCATGACTCGATCCATAACTTAAATCACCCAAAAGCACACCCAGAATTTAGTTTTCTTACAATCCAGTTGCAGCACAGCACTCCCTTTAAAGCACTACAAATGCTGGTCAACTCATTAACAGGAGTTATTTCAAGGAATAGGATCTGTGTTGAGATACAACAGGTGCCCACTATTTGCATTTTCCAGGAAAAAAAGTGAAGGTGTTCTTGTTTTAACAAACTTCTCAGCTGCATGGGCAGAAGGGGGGGTAACTCTTTGCCTGGGGTGTTCTTTGTTCCTAGATCTATCTTTAATTGGAGGTGGTTTGTTTGTTTTTTACAGTTTTAAACCCTGTTTTTAACTGTTTTTATTGTATGAAATTGCCTTGATAAGTGTTTAATACTTAATATATGCTTATGAATAATATAATTCATGACCATGATGACAACAGCAACAGCTAAAGGAGAGATGCCCTCCACTAAAAGTTTGCAGAGGATCTCAATCTCTCTAGTAATCCTATAGACATGGACCCTTTGTTATCCACCAAAAACCCTTCCAGGGACAATTTGACCTACAACAAAAATCACATTAAGTCTCAGTGTTCATTCTTGGGAGTACTGCATTTCATGGGCTGAGCCTGGAGGAGGACTTATTTATGGGACACTCAGACATGAAAGCTAACAGGGACCTGGTCTGTTTTCTTCCTGTTAGAAGAGATTTATTTATTAAAAAATAATTTCATATCACCCTTTCCATAGATCTCAAGGTGGCCTACCAAAACAAAACACAGCTTAAGAAAAACCCACATGCAAACACGATAAGTAAAAACACATCACAATGGATAAATATACTGTAATGCAAACTATAACCACAGTAGGCAAGCTGCCTGTCAAGTCTTGGTAGCAGGAACCCACAAAAATCCTGCTGAATAAATGCCTCAAAAACTCAGTAGAATTGGTGCCTGCTTTATTTCACAGGGAATATGATTCCAAAGGCTAGCTACTGCAACAGAAAAAGTTTTCCTCCTGCCATCAAATGTACTTCAGCAGGCTTTGGACAACCAGAAAGGCCTACTTCAAAGATCTTGATCGCTAGGCAGCTCTATATAGGGGAAGGTGTTTCTTCAGGTAATGAGGTCCTAAGTTGTTTAGAACTTTGCAAGTCAACCAGAAAACTTTAAACTTGGTTTGGTAGTAAATTGGCATCTGGTGATGCTCTTTCAGCAATGGTCATGAATGATGGTGGTCGACTGCTCCAGCAACCTAACCTCTACATTTTGAACGAGATGCAGCTTCAGGACACATTACAGTAGTCAAGTGGTGAGGCTGCCAACATGTGAATCACTGTGGTCAAGCTATATTGCAGTACATGGCAGTAGGCGATGTGGGTCAATAGTGCATCTCAGCAGAATTTATTTATTTTATTTATTTATTTCTGGAACATGCACCCTGCACCTTACCTGTTCCCAATGTAGCTTTATCGAGTCACATGGGAGAAGAGCCACCTTGTGATGACTTCATTGTTATTTACATAATGTAGCAACCTGGGTAGGAACTCTGCCTCAGGAAAGGCAGAATATAAATGTAATTTCAGCTTCCCATGGTAAGCTGAAGCTAAGGTAGTCTGTTCAAGGGCAGACATTGGTAATATGGCACTCTTAGAAAGGACAAATTTTGCTTCCCCCTCCCATATTTCTTATTTTCACAATAATTCCTTTGATTCAGTTGCTTTTTATGGATCTTCTCAGTAGGTACTAGTATAAATAATGTTGTTGTTGTTGTTGTTGTTGTTGTTGTTGTTGTTGTTGTTGTTAGCCCCCTTGATTCGGTGTCCTGTGGAGGGCAACCACCCGCAGCATCCGAAATCAGACACTGGTCTGTGTTTGGACAGTGCCTGGATGGGTAACCGCCTGGGGATCACATGTATGGAAATGAAATCGCTGGCCACAGATGAACTGTGGTTGTGAATGCACACTCAATGTATGAATTTTCTTCCTCTTGGTAAACCTTCTGTGCTGCTCGAGGGGCTTTTCTGGTCCTTGAACCTCTGAATAATACAACTTCTGCATATAAAACATTCTGGTATCTTTTCCTCTTTGAGATAGAAAGCAGCCTAGAGATGAAAATGCGCTTGCACTCAAGCTGTATTTTTCATAATTATGCATCTTCAGGGTTTCATAACGACCAATTTAATCACTTTTGCTGTTTAGAGGGCCATAACAGCCAATCACGATAATGGCTTTGGTATTTGGTAGGAACCATTTAACGCCCAAGAGCTCTTGTTCTGAGTCACTTGATGCCACTTAAGTTTGATAGACAGCCTCTCATTAGCACAAGTTGCAAAACCTCCAGCACAAAGCTCATTCCTTTAAAACAAACTCCATTCATTGATCCCAGAAGTCTCCAAGGAAATCATTAACCTGGCCTTGGCGTGTATATGCATGTATTTGTGTGATTGTGAGAGAGAGTGAGTGAAAGAAAGATCAGCACCCAATCAGGATTTGTTTCCATTGATTTTCCTCCATGAATGTTTTTATTCTCTGTTACACATTCGCTAGATGCATGCAGTGGGAGGGGGTAACAAGTGAATAGGGCTTTAGTACAGTACTTCCAAAGGGAAACAAGTGAGATCATGGCTGTGGTAGCATGCAAACACAAGGCTTCTCAGCTTAATCTCTGCCATTTCCACTAGTGCTTTCCTACCTGCCCTTATGACAGAGAAACTAATGTGGAGAAAAGAGCCTATAGAAAATGGCATATTCAGATATGAAAGTGGAGAGCTTTGCAGAGGACTACAATAGTCCTGGTTCTCAATCCATCCTGGGATGTGGTTGGAATCAGAATGCTGGCTCACAATGTGATCCAATAGATCAGTTGGTTTCTTCTTATGCTTCAATACCACTAAGTGCATACCAAGTAACAGTTAACCACAAATAACCACAACATGATATCTGAACTGATTCACGAGCCATAAGTGTCTCTCAAAGAACCTAGAGATGGGTGAATCTGTCAATTTCAGTATCCATCAGTTTCTCATTTTTTGCGTGTGGAGGTCCCCAAAACCACCCCTCAAATAACTCACACCATAGACAGAATTTTTGTTTAATGGTTTTTGGCATGAATTTGGCCACAACTTTTATTGAAATACAAATATAAAATAAGTGAGTGGTTGCATAGGCATTTGTTCTCCAACTGTCACCTAAGGACAGAAATAAACTCGCCTTGTCAACAAGGGGAAACCCTACAGGGAGAGACAGGGAGTCGGGTGCAATAGGCTCTCCCCTCTCCCCTCAGGCTCCCAGGGGCTCATGCGTGTTGCTGGCCCCTGACCGGGGTTATAGACACTGCATAGAGCCCCTGTATTCCTGACTGGAATTTCCCCAACACTCAGGCATTGATTCTCCAGCTGTCCCCTAAGGACAGAACTAAACTAGCCTTGTCAACATGGGAAACCCTACAAGGAGAGACAGGGAGCTGGGTGCATAAGCCCTCCCCTCAGGCTCCCAGGGGCTCTCCCTGGCCCCCGACCGGAGGGTTACGGACTTGCATTGAGCCCCTGCATTCCTGACCGGAATTTCCCAAACACTCAGGCATTAACTTTTGGGGCCAACACAGTCAACAAGACCCCTAATACAACCACAATAACCAATGCCTAACTGCCAACCTTACAAGTTGTGACTCTTTGCTATGCAGTAGGCAAAAACCAGATGGCACCAGCCAATTGGAAAAATTCCTACCAGGCCTCTGAATACAGGCGACCCATGAGAGGCACAGCAATGTCAACACAGCGGCCTAAAAACAGCGGAGGGAGGGTGGGGATCCGAAAATGCAGCCAAAGAGAAAGAGAAACCTTTCTCTTTGGCTTTTATACCCAAGGGGCTGACACATCAACTTGCAACATACAAATTTGCCCAACAACAGCCAGGGACCTATCCCACAGTGACCACTCATGCCCCCACCTTTGGAACTCAGGAGTGGTTTGTTAAGCCCCCACCGCAAATCGTGCTCACCATGATGGTGAATCCGCATTGTCCAATCTTAAATTCAGTTCTTCACATTTTCAGATCAGCATGTGGTTGTTGTTTTTTAAGTCCTCATGGAAATAATTAGCATTTTTTGTGCAAATTTCTTCAAATATACACATTTTATGTGCACTTTAACCTAGCATATACATCTTTGTACATATTACTTGGCTGGATAATGGCATTTGGAAAAGCACAAATTTTGAAGGATGGTTGAGCTTTGGTTTGCCCATTGTTTCAAAAAGTGCGAATTAGGTTGGGTTCACCATTAAATGCGAACTGAATTGAATTTTCTCCCCCAACCCTGAAAGAACCATACAAAAGGAATGCTACTAGCAACATACACGATAAGACAGCCTTGGCCAACCTGATGTTTTCCAGCTGCTTTGAACTATTACTCCCAGCCAGCATAGTTGTGTAAGATGGGATTGTAATTCAAAACATCTGGTTGGCATCAGGCTGGCAAAGGTTAGTATGAGGCATTCATTATCACACTATACCCTTAAATAACATCAAGTTCAGAATTTGATGCTGCATACATTTGTTTGGCTCTATTAAATACAAATACCCTAGCCCATATCCTAAAAGAACACTCTTTTGCTCATATTCTTCACTTCCCTGACCCTTGGGGAAATGACTCCTATGACTGGTAATTAAAAAGCTCCCTTGATGATAGCTCCTCACTATTCCCCCCCTCCCCTTAATTACATTTGTCTTGTACCCAGGCTGTTTGGATCTTCCAGTTTGGTTCAGATACCTCCTCTCTGTATCTGTGACTAGTCTACTGTCCTCTTAAAATTGCTCAAGTCCCTGAGCAGGTGTAGCATGAGTCAGCCCAATACTTTTTTTCCTGCCTGAGGCAGAGCAGCAAATTAGAGCTGCTTCAAGTGAAGGTGTACAGAACCTAAGGCTGGCCAAGTTGTGTTGGCTCCCGAAGCAGAAAATTCCACAAGCGCCTCTTCCCCTCCCTGGCATTGAAAATACAATAAAAAATAAATTAAAACAGCAAACAATTTTCTGCTTTTTCATGGCACCCGGGCTGTGCACACACTCCTGTTTACTCTACATCCGGTGCCCTCCCACCACTATTTTTGGAATTAGAGTACACATGACAAGAGCCACAATCCATATCTATCCTGCTCTTTCTTCTGAAATACACTACTGCATTTTGATGCATTTCCCCCCCAAGCCAGCTTGGATCCCAATTGTGAAAAAGAATGACTTAGCCATGTTTTAAGTAATATGCACCCAGGATCTAAAACCTGTTGCCTTAGGCAATGCCTTCACTCTGGCTAATGGTAGGACCAACCAACCCTGTCCATTGCAATGGCATTTGAGAGCATCAGTAAATATTGAAACCTGTGTTCCAATTTTCATCCAAGCAATACCTATACCCGGAACATAGGATAGGTCAAAAACTGATATTGTAGCTCTTCTTAATAGATAATATTTTGCTTAAGGCTAAAAGGTGTGGGATTTCTCTCTTTCTCACAATATGATTGCCACACTTAAAAAAACTAAGACAGTAATAGAAAGGCATTCTTCAGTGTGAATCAACTTTTAAACGACTACATCACTGCTGTGGTTATTCTACCAGAAGGTTATAATTATAAGTCACTTACCTATGTCCATGCTGCAATTTTATTTTATCAGAATGCCAGAAAATTCATAGCTATTCGAATCTGCTGCCTACAACTCTGTCTTGGGGGAATAGAGGCCCATGGAGATTAAAACCAGTAGTTTGTGTTGTTATGAATTTGGGGTGTTAAGTTGTGTGCCAGACTCCTCTAATCCCTGGATCCAGCAAGTGTCAGAATTTAATCAAGGCTTCTAATTTTTGGAATAGTCAGACTAACCTCCTGGTGAGGTGTAAGGAGAACAAAGGAAGGTGCTCTGTGGGATATGGCTAATGGGTGGGCAATTCACAGACAGTGAGAAGGATAAAGCCAGAGTTTAGAGTTGTGATGTGACCTAGAAGTAAAGCAGCAAGCTGGAGAGAGAGAGTCAGAACAGGGTTTGAGTGCAATGTCTGAGTTCTGTTTGAATCCAAGGCTGCAGCTATGGCAGAAACAAGACCTTTTTGGGGTGTCAATGCTGTGAATCCATCTTTTGTAGGCTCTGGCTGTATCTATATGTAAATAAATCACATATCCACCACAATCTCCACTGTGCCTCATTCCCAAAAGGAAACATGAACCCTGGGTAAGTGCCTGCAAGCCCTGGGATCTCACTTGGAAATTAGGGTGGTGTCCAATAATTTAAGCTACTGCAAAAGTATGAGCATAAGAAGAGACATTCTGGATCAGGCTAATGGCCCATCCAGTATCCTGTTCTCACAGGTGCCCATGGGAAACCTGCAAGCAAGATTCAAGCACAACATCACTCTCCCCTCCTGTGGTTTCCAGCAACTGATATTCAGAAGCATTACTGCCTCCGGCTCGTAGCCTTTGATAGCCTTCTCCTCCATGAATTTATCAAAACCTCTTTGAAAGTCTGTGGGACCATACATAACTAACTATGCAATATCGTGTAATAATAGTAATAAATTGCGGGTCATCTTATACACGATTGATGACAGCAGGCAGCAGGAGTTTGGCAGTGGCTATTGGACGTGTGATTGGTTGCTGCGGCAAGGCCTGCTGCGGCAAGACCAGCAGCGTACAATTTGCCCCCGCCAAAGCTCAACAATTCTGGGCAATCTCCCCACCCAAAAAAGGTTCAACAACTTTGTAGAATTCCCCCCATCTCATTTTTTGTCCCCCCCAAAATAGGGCTCGTCTTATATGTGGGGGCGTGTTATACACGGAACAACACGGTACTTACTTTTATCTGTTCTGAATCTTTCAACATTCAGCTTCATTAGGATGTCCTCAAATTATTAAGAAGAAGAAAATATCCATCCATTTTCTCATTGCCATGCATATTTTTCCCATTTCAGATTCCTCACCACTACTGCATGTCCTGTCTAGTTCATATACTTTGTGTTAGGCATCCAGGTTGTCGTGTGGGCAACGGAAGGCTGTGTCAAAGATTCTGATCTGTTGATTGTATGCTCCTAGATTTGGCCTGAGAGTTGCTTCCCCAAAGGCATGTGAAAGCTGAGTGCTAGGGTGGATTCCTTAGCTATCTTGGCTATAGACAAAAGGTCTATACTCTTGCCTGTGGTCTTCCTTTTCCTGATTGCTGTGGAAAAGCAGTATGAACACAGTCTTAGCTCCTGGTTGTCAAAAGACCTCTTGTGCTCATTCATTGACCTTTCCTTTGCATAGAGTTAGAGATGAAGAAGGAATTTGTTTGGTGCCCTTAAGATATTGGAACTCCCAATTGGATTTCACACGTCTCCAGATTTTGTAATGCTGTTTTGATGCATGGAAATATGGATTTTATGGTTTAAATGTGTACAAAATACATATTTTATGGGAAAGCACACTGAAAAGAATGGGAAAATATCTATTTTGGGGAAGTTTATATAAACATGAATACAAATAATGCTTACAGTTTTCATATATGCTTTGTAATTTCTTTTTTAAAAATTTCCTTTTATTAAAAGTTCTCTTCAGCAACGAAAGTACACGCAGCGTCTCCGCTTTCAATTCACAGAGTCCTTTCTAAAGATCAGTTTTATTCTAAAGATTTGACGTGAGACACTACTGTTATAGGCAGTATGAGGTTGTGGGAGAAGAGAGGTGGGGAGAGAGAGAGTGGGGGGAGAAAGAAGGGGGATAGTAAACTTCCATTCTTTTACATAGTGTATGTGAGGGGCTTTTGTATCTGCGTTGCATGGATAGGTTCTTCATCTATAATTTTATTAGTTCTCATTGGCAGGGAGAGAGATTGGGGAGACCAAGGCATGGCTGGTTGCATTCACTTGATGGCAGTGAGTTTTATTTGTGTGTGAGAGAGTGAGGGGTTAGAAGCAACTCAAGAACTGGTTCCATTATATATTTTACAAGCCAACAATGCACATTCACACTACAAAGAATTCATGAGCCACCTACTTTCAGCAGCTAGGAGCATCATAACTAGACACTGGAGGGAGCTGTCAAGAGTGAACTTAGACCACTGGTACCAAACCGTATAGGAAACAGCCCAGCTAGAAAAGCTAACCAATGAATCAAAATTAGCATGGGGACAAACAAAAGAGGATGCCTTCACCCCAGTGTGACTCCCCTTTATTACGTACGCAGCCCAACAAAACAACAACATAACCCTCCCCATGACAGCATGCAAACCGATATGGCAAATTGCATATATTCTTTCAAAAAGTCCATGTGAAACAGGACGGAGAAGATGGTTGACTGAATGCCAATGAAAATGAAATGGGGCAGAATTAGGCTGATCTCTCCACCCCTAATAACTATCTACTTTGCACCTTGAACTTTATTCCTATCCTTGCTGCTCCATCAGTCACCTTTTTTTTCTTCATCTGCTACAGATGGATTTCCCAGCATTGACCCACCGGCTTGAAATGACATGTCCATCTGCTTTATCCCTCTTACATCTCATTTATCTCTGGGTATAACCTTTGGCTTCAGTTAGGGCTATTCCTCCTGCTTAAACTCCCAAGTTAGATTGGAAGGAACACTATCCAAGACAAAAATGCCCTCATCTTTAAAAATAGAAAGAAAAGAAAAGAAAATACCATGCACTGGTCTGCATTTACATCGGCAGACAACAGCAATGCTCTGGACCTCCATAAGTATTTGATAAGGGATAAGCACAAGGCACATACTGTGATGTGCTGAACACAAAGCTTTCTTATCATCCAATGCATCTGTTTGCTTTTCTTCCTTCTTGTCTGAACTTCTAGCTTGCCTGCCTTTCCTTGGCTTGTGTCCCAGGCAGAAAACTCAGGACAAGGAATTGATTTTTGTCAAACGCCCAGAAAAACAAATACAGAAGAGGTGAGAGTCTTGCCTCCAGGATCCTTTTGCCTTTCCTGACTACTCTCCCATGAATCTGCTCAATAGCAGAATAATTGAAATTGCTCTTGATCAATAGATTAGCCTTTCCAAGGTCCCCATTACCTGTATTAACAACGGCTCTTAAGTATGCTGCTCCCTATGAATGCTGTGGCCAAAATGAACCTTTTCCAGCTCCTGTGTTCCTGGCCTTTTATCCTCTGAGGTGGCAAATCTGTCTCTGGGCTTGAGATTAGAGAAGGGGCTTCACATGATTAAATTATTCTGCACATGCAATAAATAAATAAATCCTTCCACACAGACTATAACTCTTATCCTTGACATCCAGTTTTCTATATGAATAGAGAGGGGTTTTTTTTGTTTTGTTTTTTAAATGCAGAGCCTGAAATGGTACAGGCCACACACAGATTTAAATGTCAATGAGAACTAGGCTTTTAACATAAGGCCTGTCCACACAACAAAATTGTGTTCACTAAATGCATGGAGAGGAGAGGGATTGAGACCATCAGTCCCACTCCCTTGTTGGAAGTGCTACAGCAGAGATCATTCAATATGCCTTCAGTAGGAGGTTGATGTCCTCCCTGTACCAGGGAGCCAGGTGGACAGAGCTGGAGCAAGCATTGGGAACGAGTGACCACCCAGCCAGTGTTGGACTCTAACTCCCATCCACCCCAGGCAGCATGACCAATGGCCAGGGAATTGTGGTCCAGCAAATATCTGGAGGGCCATAGGTTCTCCACCCTTGTGCAAGAGGAACTGCATGGGACAGAGCCACAGAAGGTGCATTTCACTTCTAACATCTAGAAGAGCCAGAGTACAGTGAATTTCTTGGGGCTCTGGTGGAAGCTGATAGAAACAGGAGCATCTAGCACTGGTGGGACAGAGATGGCCAAACATTGATGTGGACCCTCTTTGGGTGCTGCTGCTGCCAGACAGACATACTTTCAAAGAGCAGAGAAACTTGAAAGTGATTCTGATATATTTTTTCTATGCCCCCATCCAAACCACTGCAGCTGGAAGTAAAAATGTGAGTCTGGTAAATTCCCCGACTGGATGCTAGCACTGTCACTCAAAGAACTACATCCCTTTCTCTGTTTCCTTCCATCTCTCTGCTGTCATTTCCCATTAATTAATGGAAAAACATCCCATTTCCTCTGAACATGCTACTTGGGTTAGTTGCTTGGGCCATCTAATACTATCTTGCTCTGCAAGTGCCTTCTGTCTGAAACATTGCCTGTCCGCAGCATGCACCACACCAAGGGCCGGATTGTGATCTAATATATCTGATTTATATGCCTCATAACCCCAGACCCATTTCTGTAAATGCATCATTTGTTGATGTTATGCTTTATGGTAATGGCCTCCAGAATTGTTTATTGGCATATCTGGGGTCTGCAGTTTTATTCCTTTTACCAAACCATCTTGCAGAATCGTTCAATAAGCCAGACCTGCTGAAATAGCTTACTCATATGGACTTTGCCCCGTGTAAAAAAGGTTGTGCGAATGAGCCCCAAATCGAACAGGCATGAAGCGATTTTCTGATCAAGGTCTCAGTAACAGAAACAAAAGCGCAGTTCATCTCTCTGGGCTCCTGCAAGCTGCCCTATGTGACAAATAAAGTTCTATTTCTCATTAGTTTCATATAACAGACTGTAGCATCCCGAAATGAGGGCATATTTAAGAGCACAGTTTAGAGAGGGATTGGGAAGCCTGTGAGTCATAAATCAGAACACTGCCTTAGTTCTCGAATAGGAAGGGAATTAATCTTTCTGTCTTTCCTCTCCTTCTGCACCTCAGAGACTTCAGAGTCCAGCTCAATTATTTCTGAATCCTGTATGTGTTTCAACCCTGCAAAAAAGCCACAAAACCCTTCCTGCCAGCATGTTTTCTAGCCAACATTGAACCTAGCAGGCAAATGTTGAGTCACTTTACGACTCAGGGTGCTGCTGCTCATGGTAATGGGGAGAACTTGCAAGGGAGAAGCATACAGAAGCTTTCAAGGACTTCCTGGGTATCACCAGGAAGGCATTCGTAGTGGTGTTTGCCAGGGCAAGGCTGAAAGTGCCTTTTCTGGTGCCTGAAATGGGGGGGGGGAGAGCCCTAGAAAGGACTAGTCCCTGCTTTGATATAGGGAAAACGAATCAGAGACTCAGGAGGGGGAAAATGAACTAAAAATGAGATGAAATAATAAAAAAACCCTCTTTTTTAAGAAAGCACGCCTGAGGCCGCTATCCTAAACTTTTCCTTCTTATTATAACGACTCATCTTCCCCTACCTGCTGCGAAAAGAAAGCCTGCCAGGTTCAAGCAGAAAAGGATACATGTTAAGGATATGGGAGGGAATGAAGTCTCTCCATTTCATTTTTATGGGAAGCCCGTTGAATTATGCTTAAATTGGAGCAGTTAAATACAGAGGACACATTTTTCTTTCTTAATTTGACCCCTGCTTTTTTATATAGCATATATGAATGTGTTTTATATTCGTTGTAAAAAAATCTTGGCCATAAGAGAGGGTACTAGCATAGGATCTGTTGCCCTAAACATACAAAACACAGCTGAAGAAGTGGACATTTTATAGGCCTTTATAATTGCTTCGGTTGGCAGGCAGAAGAGGATGTCATCTCAGTACATGCTATCACTCCTTTGTGGCTGCATACACACTTTTTATAATAGAATCAATGGAGAATGAGTGCTTGCTTTTTCTACATAGTCCACACACAATCTAGATTTATTGCTCTTTTTTTACCCCCGAAAAGCACTTACTGAGAAACTAGTTTCATTCTGAAAATACAAGCTGATTGCAGATTTATTATTCATTAGCCTGCAGTGTGTCCATCAGAATACAGACATAGTTGGCCCCAGCAATGGGAGCTCTATGCACACCTGCCCAGTTGTGGGTGGGCATATACCAGGAGCACAATAACCACTTCCTTCTTCCTTCACCTGGGGCGTGTGCAGGAAGGGAAAAAGGTGTGAGTAACTTAAACATGGGGAGGGTTTTCAAATGCATAACAACTAACCCCACCCACCCTTGTGGACAACAGGCTCTGCAATCAATCTTTATTGAAAGCAGCATGTTGAAGACATGAATGAACGATTCCAGGTTGAGGAAACTACTTTTTTGAACTACAAATGAGTATGTGTTTATGCAGCCTCTGTTTGTGTATGTTGATGCATATGTGCATTTGGTAAGTAGAATTGGAGAGGCCGTCCCCATGCTCAACCTACAAAGATTCAGCATTCTGTTTGCACAAAACCAATACACATGCAATGTGCATGCATGGAGTCTCTAAAATAAAGCAGGGTTCCCAAATAGCCAGATGAGCCTACATGTGCATAATCTGTACATGCATTTGTACAGACAGTACATTGAACATGTGTAAGTAAGGAACCAGGCTTCTTGCCTCCCCCTATGCATATTTAGTAGTCACACGTTGCACGTTCTCAAAGGTCCCTAGTCCCTCAGTTTGCAAAAGGCTGTTCATACTGTGTAATTCAAAGTCCCTGCTGGAGAATCTAGTGCCAGTATTTTTGTACCATGCATGTAGGGTAGCTAGTCCCACAATTCGGGTGAATGAATGATGTCTTCCTGAGCAGGTACCCATTGCTAAAGAGAGCTTTTGTCTCTAATCGCATGGTTCTGGATAAACCAACCAGCACAGCAGGAGCAGAAGTGAAAGGATTCAGAACAGCTAGGAATAAAACCAGGAGGAGACCAGAGTAATCGCCTGTACAAGCAGCCCTGACCTTCCGACAGCACAGATTTGAACTACAGTGAAAATAAGTATCGGAGAAGACCACTTGCTAACCAAATTACATTATTCGTGCTAAAGTTTTTTCACTGCAAATAGAGGTTTTGAGGATACTAGTCAGACTTGTTTTCTCTCTTTAAAAATATACAAAAACCTTTAGAATGAAAACACATAATCATGGACACTACAATCCCATCACAAATGCTACATAGTAACCCCACATTATGGGGTGGGGGTGGGGTCATCTTCAGGAACCATTTAGAAGTGGTGGTGAATGCATGAGGCTACACCCTTTAAAAAAACTTTTAAGGACATCTCTCATCCCAATTATGTAAATGCAATTATAATTAAGATAGGAAATTTGCTTTTAAAAGCAGACATTGACAGGGCAGTAATTAAATATTTTGCTCCATTTCTTTTCTTTGGTTTTCTTATTTATGGAAGCTTTATTTATTTATTTATTTCCTAAATTCATCTCATCTCAAAATAAATTATGCATTTATCTAAGAAATTTTTATTTTTATTTTTTTAAAAGAGTGCACAAACTGCATGCTTTGTTGTTTAGAAAAACATGAGGAAGTGGTAAATTTCTATTTAATGTGTATTAATTTTGCCCCATACCCCAATAACGAAGCCTTTTGCATGTGCACCCTGCATGTTTTTAATCCATATGTCTAGCCACAAGGGTCAGAAACTTGTTTTCAATTAGTTTTTTTTTTAAAAAAAATGGAAGTGGATTTTCACAAGGGTTCTCATTAAATATTGTGTGACTCATTTAACAATGTATCAGCTATATATGGTGTTGCCTATGGACTATCAGTCATCAAGCTGAACGAATATCATGCATGTGACATGTATCACCAGGGATTTTATAGTCTTTAGTGATGGGAAATGGTGTACTGTTTGCAAGCATATTCAGTGTCTCAAAAGGAAAAGGAAAACAGCAACACACCTGCGTTTTAGTCTTATGTCCTATTAAGCAATACTGAAACCACGACCCATAGCTCAGTTAGGAACAAATGCTCTGCACAAATAGGATCTCTGGTTCCACCCTGGCACAGACCGCTCTCCCTACCAGGTGTCAAATGCATACCCTTACAAAGGGAATGTCTGTAAAAACAATTCTAGGATCTAGGAGTCTTGGCAGACCACAAACTTGACATGAGTCAACAGTGTGATGCAGCAGCTAAAAAGCCAATGCAATTCAGGGCTGCATCAATAGGAGTATAGATCAAGGGAACCCACCTGGAGTACTGTGTCCAGTTCTGGGCACCACAGTTCAAGAAGGATACTGACAAGCTGGAACGTGTCCAGAAGAGGGCAACCAAAATGGTCAAAGGCCTGGAAACGATGCCTTATGAGGAACGGCTTAGGGAGCTGGGTATGTTTAGCCTGGAGAAGAGAAGGTTAAGGGGTGATATGATAGCCATGTTCAAATATATAAAAGGATGTCATATAGAGGAGGGAGAAAGGTTGTTTTCTGTTGCTCCAGAGAAGTGAACACGGAGCAATGGATTCAAACTACAAGAAAGAAGATTCCACCTAAACATTAGGAAGAACTTCTTGACAGTGAGAGCTGTTCGGCAGTGAGAATTTGCTGCCAAGGAGTATGGTGGAGTCTCCTTCTTTGGAGGTTTTTAAGCGGAGGCTTGATGGCCATCTGTCAGGAATGCTTTGATGGTGTTTCCTGCTTGGCAGGGGGTTGGACTGGATGGCCCTTGTGGTCTCTTCCAACTCTATGATTCTATGAATTCAAAAGACGTGACAATCAATGTAATCTGAAAAGCACCAGCCACTATGATAAAGACCATCAATATAAAACCATAATATCCACACTTACTGAGAGCCTAAAAATTCCAAATTCCATATCATCAAGCAAAAGACATAGGAAATGCCCCGTGTTGCCTTCTATAAATGCATATCATACAAGTGCATCTAACCCAATGCAACAAATATCAAAAACAAACCTATGTATGCTCCTTATCGATGCCTGCTGGTAAAATCCCTCATATTGTAGCTCATCAACCATACTGTAATGTGTGTCACCCAACAGGGCATATAGACCCTCCCTGATGCTTTGAAGGTTGACTGACAGAGTAATGTCAGAATATGGGATATTAGTATCATATCTACAAAACTGCACACCAGATTACAGTGGCAGCTTTTAAGGCTCAGGTATACTTAACAGTTTCATCTGGTCCCAAAAGCAGCTCTATGAGTTGAGGCAACTTTGTCAGAGGCAACTTGTTACCAACCACGATTAAAAAGCTAGTGAAGAGAGGACTTTGAGCAAAGGCATTGCCATCAAGTATGTGGAAGCAAATTAACTACATCAAATTACTAGGAAGAGGTAGGGATAAGCAGCAACACTTGAAACAGCTGGACAAAGTCAGAAATGGATTCTTTCAACTCTGTAGTCTATGCTGGACCTTTCCATTGCCTGGGGACATCCCTGGTTAATACTAAGTCTTGATGGGAGTCCAGTGTATGGGAAAGCATAACTTTTAGGTTTCTCTTAATGCAATGTAAAGTCGAAGAACTGATAGAGATGATTTTTTCCTCTCTGCAAGAGCAAAAAAGAAAAAGAGACAAGCCCCCTCAAGCTACTTTTGTCCCAGTGAATTGAATTGCCTAATCGAAGTGTCATATTGAGTTCTGAACACTCACAGCCTCAAATGCTGTGCTAAACTCAAACTAGATTTAAGATAACTAGAGTAACCCTTTTTCAATGAAGGTGGCCTGAATTTCTCTTTGCTTTTACAGATGACTCATAACCTGCAAATATGAGATTTGGCCTGGACTGGACCATAACTCTTACCACATTAGAGGAGAATCTATTGTTTCTTCAGTGTAATACCCAATGAACTCAAAAAGAATAAATGCTGAATAAAAGTTTAGGTTTTCTTCCCAACAATCTGTTTATGGAGCATTTGCCCTAATTTATTTGCACAAAGTTTGTGGGGAGGTTGTATGAGGTCCATTGTTTATTGAGCACGAGCACACCCACACCCACACACACCCAGCATTGCTATGTGGATATGTATTTTATCTAGATGGGATTAAGGAATTATTACTGTTGAAAAAGAGATGGATCAAATATATTTGATAAGCCCAGTTAGACAGGTTTGATTTGCACTGAATTGCCTGTCCCATACAGTTGGGTACAGCCTTTGTCCTATTACTGGTATTGCATGGAATGGAATTGGGAAAATAAATGATGGGAATGGAATCTTCCAGCTAACTATATTTTTGCAGGTAAACATATGGAGTGGCTCTGATTCTTTTATGGTTCATACATAGCATATGTGCGACTTTTTCACGTTACTTCTCATGCTAATGAGCCTGAATGCCTCCCATGGTAGATATTGATATGGCCTTTATCTAGACATTCAATATATTGCTTAGTACACTTTCTCACAGTATTCCGAATCTTCTTTGCACAAATGAGCATTTTCACCACAAGCCATTGCCTTATGCAGGAGAAGCATCTGGTCGCTAGCATGGGAACCGCCCAGACTAACTATCACAGGGCAGTGGAACTACTTAGCCGACATTCTGCTACAAATAGTGATTCAAGAAAGCACACAGGGAACTAATTGGGGCAAATGCTGAACATGTCTCTCGGCCCAGCAACTTAGAAACTACTCCATTTAAAAACCAAAAAGATAGGGAACTTGTAATGGAAGTGTCAATAAGTTGCAGAGCATGCAAATGCATAATGAAAATATAGGTGCAAATTAATAGCTGAGGAAACCCCATCTGTTAAACAATATTCACAATATATCCAGCCACTTAGAAAGAGGTAACACTAGAATATGTGCGCAGGAAGAATGAGGCTCTTGGGTTTGTTAATAAAGCACCCCTTCTATCCATAATTTGACTGTCACAGTAAGAAATTGGATATGGTGCAAATTCTCCCCTCTCCCACAGCTAACTAAAAGAATTCCATGTGGGTTTATGGTCATAATAGAACAACATTTTGTTTGACCCATAGATTCATAGAAGTGTACAACTGGAAGGGACTCCAATGGTCATCTAGTCTAAATACCTGCAATGCAGGAATGCCTCAGGCAAAACAGTTTTTTCCCTTTTAATTGAAGTTCAACTGCAGATTGAACCATCTAATTATCTCCCCAAAAAACCCCCAACAATCACTAGAAAGGAACCTCCAATTTCACTCCTGAAAATCTTCTCAACATTCAGTGTATTTTATTTTATTTTATTTTATTTATGTTTCAGGTATTCTGAAAATGCATTGAAATGGAAGCATGATAGCTCATTCTCAACTAACATTTCCTTACAAAGTGACCCAGAATGAGCTTTCTCATCCCACAGAAGCTTAGTCACCTGTAGCACCATCACCCTGCCAAAATATGAGAATTCTGTTGTGTGGTTAAATATGTGTTAAAATGTCTGGTAAAGCAGTAATCTGAAGAGGCTCAGAAACATGACACCTGGAAGTGATAAGACAGGCCCGCTGGATCAGGCCAATGTCGCATCTAGTCCAGCATCCTGTTCTCCTAGTGTCAACCACATGCTTGTGGGAAATGGGCAAGCAGGACCTGAGCACAAGAGCACTCCTCACCACTGCGGTTTCCATCAACTCGTACTTAGAACCATTACTGCTTCTGATCATGGAGACAAAACACAGCCTTTATTGCTCTTAGCCACTGATAGCCCGATAGGGCTGAGATTACAGAGAGTTCAAATTAATAATGTTTTGCAAATATCTTGCAAAACATTATTGCATTTCAGTAAAAAATAAATACAGGATATTGTTAGAATTTGGGTGTGTGTGTGGAGAATAGAAACCATTTCCATAATGAGTCATTGAGAAGCTTGCTCTCTCTTTTGAAAACTGGTTTTGTCTTTTACTTTTTTGCAGAGGGAACAACTACTAGCAGTGGAGTTGTTTTTCCTCAAACTTGTCGGCTCCCGAACCCTGGCAAATGCTGCCTACTGTCCACCCTTGTTACAAGACTGATCCTCAGAGGAAAGTTCTGCCATTTGAGCTACAGAAATATTCACGGCTTGGTTAGCTTTGGTAATCACTGTGCCCAGCATGGAATCCCTGAACGTGCTACAAAAAGATGGTCATACGAGCTCTGAAGCTCACCATCCCAGAATATGAAGAGGGCAATGACTGTACTGAGTAGGTGCAGTTGTTTTTCTTCTCTGCTTGCTCTTCCCAAACCAATCTGTTTACCGCACAAAAGTGGCAGAACAGTCATGAAGAATGAATCAGGGGCTGATGTCATTCTGAGAAATGGCATTTCAGTTTTCATTACCAGAATACCTCCAAGAATTAAAGCTGATTTGCATTGATATTTGCCATCTGAATTATTAAAGGGCTTCTTTCCCCATACCTCAGCTCCTCTCCCTTTACCCCAGGCTTCTGTGCTACAGTCGACAGCAACTGTGACAATTTAACCATCTCACCAGGGAGGAAGCCGGCTTGCTACAGGCAGCTTATGGGCTTAGAGAAACTGGTGGCTGATGGGAGGAAAAAAATGTCTGGTGTATTTTGCATATCTGGTAAAAGAAAAGACAAGGGAGGAAAGCAATTCCCCCTACTTTTGTTGCCGGGGTGTGTGTGTGTGTGTGTGTGTGTGTGTAAATATGCCTTTACTTTCTCCTATCTATCTTCCAATTAATGGCAGTATAAAAACATCATTTAGTATAGAAGTGAAGCACTGGGAGTCTCCTAATCATCAAGGGTTGATGATTACTTTATACTGTACTTTATAATTCTAAAAAGAAGCGATGAACACCTGCACCTTAGCTGTGATTTTATTTTAAGTACAGTGGTACCTCAGTTTACAAACACAATTGGTTCCGAAAGCCCGTACTTAACCTGAAGCGAACTTTCCCATTGAAAGTAATGGAAAGTGGATTAATCCATTCCAGATAGTCCGTGGAGTACTTAAACTGGAGCGTACTTAACCTGAAGCGAACTTTCCCATTGAAAGTAATGGAAAGTGGATTAATCTGTTCCAGACGGGTCTGCGGAGTACTCAACCTGAAGCGTACTTAACCCGAGGTATGAGTGTAATTGGTTCTGGAAGTCCGTACTTAACCTGAAGCGAACTTTCCCATTGAAAGTAATGGAAAGTGGATTAATCCGTTCCAGATGTGTCCGTGGAGTACTTAAACTGAAAATACTCAAATCAAGGCTTACTTAAACCGAGGTATGACTGTAGTCGAATGCTTTGTGAAGGGGCTGACTATCTGACATTCAGAGTTTTATCCTGCTTTGGTGCTGGGTCTTAAATTCACTGGAATTCTCTATAGCCCTGTTATTTTTGTTTTGTTTTTATTATCCTTAGACATCAGTGGAATAAGCCACATGCTTCATTCACAGACCAGTTATAAAGGCCATTGCTAACACAGAATAACTAAATATTGGCAGGTGAGTTTAGTAGATAAGAAGGGGTGGTCATCCAGAAATATACAGAAATATACCCAAGTAGAAAAAGGGTTACTTTGCAGGAAACTTTAGAAATGATGAAGGCTCCAGAATAGATTTTCAAAGCAATGAGCATCCACTTAACTCCTGTAATACACACCCATGATCCGTACGCAATGTGGAATGACTTCCGCGGTAACATTAGAAGAGATGTCTGAATGTTGCAAGACTAATATTCCAAGGAGAAAGACGATAAAATGCTGTGAGAGAGCAGCCCTTTGGAGCAAAATTAGGTCCTGGAAATTAGCAGATTGCAAGCATATAACTTAATTAATGGGGGTGGGAAACAGAACACATTTCCAATCATACCTCAGGAGCTGGCACAGTTGCACCTAGTACTGGCAACGGCAAAAGGGAACGGCTGGTTACTTCAGAATTCAGCGGAGGAAACATTCTCTCTGCCTTGCTTTGCTCACATTTCTTTTGTTGGCTTGCTTCCCTTCTTCCGCCCCATTTATTCTTGGCAGCATTTCCTTCCCTTGCTTATTATATAGCTTGTTTCAATGGGATAGGACCAGGCCTTTTGGATTATTATCATTTTGCTGCTCCTGCTCCTGAAAGCCAGTGTAATGTAATGGATGGCTAGAGTGTCAGAGCAGGGCTGTGGAGACCCCAGTTTCAAACCACCACTCAATCTTGAAATTCACAGGGTGATCTTGAGCCTGTCACTTTCTCTCAGCGTAACCTACTTCACACAGCTGTTATGAGGGTTTAAAGGAGAGAACATACCATGCATGATGCCTTAATCTTGAACAAAAGGTGTGATTGAAATGTAACACTGTCACTAGTATTACTTAGGGGTAGTGGTAGTGTTAGTAGCATTGGTAGCGGTAGTAGCACGAAGCTGCCTTATTAGTCGGGGTCTCTCTGAGCCCTATTTGGAGACGTTGGGGATTAAAACTGGGACATTCTGCATGAGGACTGTAAATATGTTAGTTGATTTCAAATACTGCTTTTCCAAGATGTTTCAAAGGGAATAATCTTTGCTTCAGTCTTTGCTTCTTTGGTGGGGGTGGGCTTTTTTAGAGAGTGGAGAGGGCCCTTTAACAGTTGCAAGACAGGCAAAAGTACAACTGGTGCAGTTTCTACCTGCATCCATGACATGCAAAATCAGAGAGGTTTACCTTAGTCCTATGTATAAACTGTAAGGTTGGCTCACAATTTGACAACCCCCCCCCCGATTTAAGGGTGACTAAACTAAAATTAATCTCCAACTTTTCCATTCCCATCCATTTCCCTCCTAATTTCCGATCCATGCCTGCTGTTTAATTTCACAGTATTTCTTGCTCTGTAAATTTCTTCTATGACAGCATTAATCTCCTCTAACACCTTGGCTCATATTGTCAAATTTCTTATTCTTAAAAAGACAGAAGTCAGAAGGACACAGCCTGGGTTTCATTTTGTGTTTTTCGCTAATCTGAATAAGAGTGGAATCCTTTTCTAAAGGAAATGGCACCTAAAGAGTGAATTGCGAGTCTGTCCGGGGTAATTGCTGAATCGAAATTGATTCTCTCCAACATCTGCTGGGATCATCAGCATTGATAACATGTGGGAGCTAGAGTAGGCACCGTCAGAAGTTGAATTTGCACACATCTTGCTACATTCTTTGAAAAATTGAAAATCTTCTTGCCAAAGCTTAATAGGATGCAAATACGTATGAAAATTACATTCCTTGAAGATGGAAAGAAATTACTGGTACAGGTCAAGACAAAAAACAACAACAAACCTTGTGGTGTAAAAGACAGTTTTTTTACAAATGGGCTCATACTGTCCTAAAAAAAGAACATTTTGTTTACCTGAGAATTCAGAAGTAATTGTACTGGGGTTCAGCAAGGAACCTGTGGCCTTCCAGATGTGTTGGACTACAACCTCCATCATCCCCATCCAGCATGCCATGCTCAATAGCTGAGGATGATGGGAGTTGTTGTCCAGCAACTTCTGGAGGAAGATAGGTTCCCCATCCCTCATCTGTGGAAAATTTCACTGGGCACAATTAGAATCTGCATTGCCATTTTATGATAAGGCTAAAATATGTCATATGTTGTTTGATTGTTTGTTTGTTTGTTTGTTTGTGTGTGTGTGTGTGTGTGTATGTGTGTTGTAATATAGATGAAAACACTGTGGAATCATCTTGGGGTCACTTCACACATTACATTTTTAGGTGTGCACATAAGGTTTTGTCTTGCTAAGCATAGTTCTGAAAACAGCTGATTGAAAACACATGCATCATACAGAAATATTCGTCAGAAACTGGCTGTGCTTCGCATAGAGTGTATATTTGATAATGAACCTGGTTTTGCTGCTGATTGATGTGTGTTGCAGCACTTAGTCTGGAAGGCTTCAGTGTCAAGAAGCTCTTAGTATTGCCATAAGCATGTTCTTTTTTCTGTCTAAGATAAATGCTAAAAGGATAAATAATCAGAAAGCAACCTCCCTATGCTGATTGCCCTGTGGGTCAGGCTAATGACAGTGCCCTTTCCAAGACAACCAACATTAAAGTATCAAAGGAGCAATTAAATGGTCAATGGGCCTGGCTGGTTTCTCACTCATTGAATTCCGACTAGCATCTCTCCTTTTGTAACACAAAACGGGGGGTGCGGGGAGCCAACCTGTTTTCTTCTATGACCTATCTGCAAAAATAGTCTATAGAGAGACTTAAGACTGCAGGTAAGAAATGACTATTGGCACCATACTAGAAGCCAATTTTGTGATTTTGAAAGGCTCACTTTGAACTCATTATTAGAAGGGCAAGGCCTTTTCACTTTGTCTGCTGCTAGTGATAGGTTCCCTTATTGCTATATTGTATTTGCAATGACAAAGACCACATCTACTAGATGAAAACAGCTGCTAACAGCAAGCAGAATATCCCGATGTTGACTGGCACAGTCTGATGTAGGGAAAAAGAAATCATCAACACTTTGTTGATCCAATGAGCTTACCTTTTCCTGGCTGTTTTTACATTGAAACTTCCTCTACTGGTGTCAATAAGAAGCACATAGATACAGACCAAGGCTACCTACCTGTAGGGGTGAGGTGTCTCCAAGTAATAACAGGATCAGGGCGTCCATTTGCCATACACACCAGGGTCACGTTGCTGCCTTCATTCACAGTGACATCTGATGAGATGTTGGATATCTTTGGTGGAACTATGGAAACAAAAAGATTGGTTGGTTTTGACTCAGCTTTTCAACTTCAGAGAAGCTCTACTCCAGGCATCCCCAGACTGTGGACCTCCAGATGTTTTGGTGTACAACTCCCATGATCCCTAGCTAACAGGACCAGTGGTCAGGAAAGATGGGATTTGTAGTCCAAAACATCTGGAGGGCGAAGTTTGGGGATGTCTGCTCTACCCTATAGTTGGGTTACTGAGTGCCCTTCCTAATCCCCTCATGCTAAGAGTCATATAAAAATAATATGTTGAAGGCAAATATTCAGGTGCTACTCTCACTGATATACATTGCTGTTGTGCAACCCAACTCTCCATACTCAGGAGTAAGCCCACTGCTTTTTTTTTTATTTACTAAAACTCATTACACAGGTGATCAGAATATCACAGAGTAGGGACAGGAAGAAGCAGGGAGTAAGTGACTGACACTTTTTAGCTTTGGACACTGAAGTCTTCAGGAAATACTTCAACAAAACTTAATGCATTCATTAATGATAAACCAAGACTGTGTCCAGTGGAGTTTGCTTTCTAATAAATCTGCTTAGGAGTGCAGCAGCCCATATTTCAAACCTAGGTAAAGGTAAAGGTAAAGGGACCCCTGACCATTAGGTCCAGTCGTGACCGATTCTGGGGTTGCGCGCTCATCTCGCATTATTGGCCGAGGGAGCCGGCGTATAGCTTCCAGGTCATGTGGCCAGCATGACAAAGCCGCTTCTGGCAAACCAGAGCAGCACATGGAAACGCCGTTTACCTTCCCACTGTTGCGGTTCCTATTTATCTACTTGCATTTTGACGTGCTTTCGAACTGCTAGGTTGGCAGGAGCTGGGACCAAGCAACGGGAGCTCACCCCGTCACAGGGATTCGAACCGCCGACCTTCTGATCAGCAAGCCCTAGGCTCAGTGGTTTAACCACAGCGCCACCTGGGTCTCTTAAAACCTAGGTAGCACCAAATAGCTGCAAAGGAGAGGAATGCTCTGCCTCAAGTGGATATATGTTGCACAGGAGAAACTGGACTCATAATATGCCTGCAGTTTTTGTCCAGCAGCCCATCTGGGCCAGCCACTTTAGCTTACTTCACTGTAGTCAGGTGGGGGAAGCATAAGAAGCTCTTTTGTACCATGCCAGACCATCTAGCTCAGTGTGGTCCACACTGACTAGCAGCAGCTCTTTGGGATTTGAGATAGGAGACATTCCCAGTCCTGGGGATCGGTATGAAAAGCAGATGCTCTACCACTGAGTCGTGTCTGTTCCCTAAACGGCTTATAGCAGGAGGCAGGGACAGGATCCAGCACTCTGACAGGCAGGTTCACCCCTCCAAATCACCTTCCTTCACTCCTGCCAAGCTCAACCCATGCTCTAAGTCTATGGGTCTGCAGTTTTAACATAGGTCGTTAACGCTCCCCAACAAGTCTGAAGTAAAAGTGCCTGTACCCTTGAATGTGAGAAAGCATTTACTCAAGGGATTTACTAATCTCTTTGTATAGCATACAGTTTCCATTTGAAGGTAAGGTTGCGGTGTCTTCTTTGGCATGGCAGGAAGCTGAATTTGCTGTGAAATTCCCCCTACGATGCATATTTTTGCTTCGGAATCTGTGCTTTCACTTCAAAGAGTCCTTGTGATTCTGTAAATAATCCTGGAAATGTGAACTGAGTGCAAACCAATGCAGTGTGTCATGCCAGGGCTATATTTAGCTGTGGAAGTACAGCTGAGTAAAGAAAATGTATACAATATTTGCTTGGCTCTTTTGATTTTGCTAGAGCCATGAGTCAGCTTCCAGAGCACCAAGCAGGAACTCGGGAGCACAGAGGGAATCAAATAGCTTTGATTCACTATGGAGGCTAAAATAAACCACAAGGCTGAGTCACCATAAGTGGTGGCTTCTTGGGTGAAAATCGTGCTCTCATCCATTTGGAAGTTTGCTGGCTAGAAGCCTTTCAGCTGCTGTTTCCACCTCGAGCAGGGACAGCCAATTTCCCCCTCAAGTCAGTAAAGAGATAGGGTGGCTAAAGTGATGGTCGCCAACTTGGATGGCTTTAAAAGAAGTTCAGACAAATTCAAGGAGGACAAGGCCATTGACAGCTACCAGCCACTATGGCTATGTTCTACCCCAACTGTCAGAGGCATTATGCCTCTGAATAGCAGGTGCTGGGAATTGCAGGTGGGCAGAGTGTTGGTCCAGCTTGCAAGCTCACCTAATGTGACAACAGGATGCTGGGCTAGATGGGCCATTGACCTGATCCATCAGGTTCCTATTATGTTCTTAAGCAACTCAAGCAGACCTAAAAAGGAAGGGCCTGGGGAAACAACAGGAGTTGATACGAAGCTAAAGAAAAGAAGATATGAGGAGAAAGCTGAAAATTATGACTGCGTGGAAGGAAATGGGCAGCTTTGAAAACTAAGCCAAGGCAACATAGGTTTGTAAGGCTTGAAGTACTTGGGAATTCTGTCCATTATAGCTTTGCATGCCGCTGAAACTATCAACAAAAGGCTGTGAGAGCCAACAAAAAGAGTAATTGTGTGGGCTGAATTTCACATACTGTGAACAGAAACACAAATCAACCAGTTCTTTTGCATCACACTGTTTCGAAAGTCTGGGGGAAGGGTTGGTGATCTCCTAATCAAATCAGGAGAGCCACCGAGAGTAATTTCTTCATATACAGCAGTACCTCAGTTTAAGAACAGTCCAGTTTAAGAACAATTTGGTTTACAAACTCTGCAAAACCGGAAATAGTGTCTTGGTTTGAGTACTTTACCTCAGTCTAAGAACGGAATCCGAATGGTGGAAGGGCACCGGCGGCGGGAGGCCTCATTAGGGAAAGTGTGCCTTGGATTAAGAACGGTTTTGGTTTGAGAACGGACTTTCGGAACGGATTAAATTCATAAACCAAGGTACCACTGTATTGCATATATTGCAAGGTGGTGTGCTCTCTGTAGTCACCCTACTTTTTGAAAGCCAGCTTCTATATGGTTTATTCCAACCGCATGAATACCCTTTTATACCAACAAAATATAGTCCTATTGGGAGCTGGCTTCAGAATGCAGGGTTTTGTTGAAGAACTGTCATTTGCAAGGGGCAGGGGCAGCCCACCCTGTTTCACTGCCTGGCGAAAACTGAAGCATTTGGCAGAGTGACCAGATTGACAATTAATAAAACTAAACCAGAATTGCTGTGTCTGAACTGATTTACAAGATGAATTAAGAAAGAAGATAGACTTTATGATCTGTCCACAATATATTAAATATCTTGAAATTAATATAACAAAAACCTGGGAAAAACTTTATAAAGCTAATTTTCTGCCATTAATAAGAAATATTAAGAACGATTTCAAAAACTGGTCTAGGCTGACATTATCATGGATGGGAACAGTGTCCTATGTGAAAATGATAGTTCTGCCATTTTTAAAAATAGTTTTGTTTCAGACTATACCCATTGGTATTTTGACATACATTTTTTTTTTATAAAAAAAGTAGCAAAAAGATGATAGCAAACTTTGTACACTGGGGTAGAAAACCTAGATGTCCTAGATAGATAGTTGTGATCTATCAACAGTATCGGTGTGTGTGTGTGTCTTGCTGTACCTCATTTACAAAGTTATCATGCTGCTACCCATATTCAAAATGTAATTGGAATAATACGTAACACAAATGATAAAACAAGGTTGCAAATGAAATTTGATAGAAATCTATTATATAGAGTACCAAGTTTACCATTTTTAACATATATTAAAAACATTTTTGTTCCATAGTAAATACACAGTGGTGCCTCGACTTACGAATTTAATCCGTTCCGAAGGCACCTTCATAGGTCGAAAAATTCGTAAGTCGAAAAGCGCCATTGGAAACGCGATTTCCCATAGGAAAGCATTGGAAACAGAAAAATTTGTAAGTCAAAGCAACCCTATCTAAAAATTCGTAAGTCGAAAAACCCCTATCTAAAACCACCGCGGTTTCCGTTCGGATGTCGAGACATTCGTAAGCGCGCACCGATTTGCCCCAATCGTAGGTCAAAAAATTCGGTTGTCAAGTCGTTCATAAGTTGAGGTACCACTGCATTTGCTTAGGTAGATCTGAAAGTATGGAAGATGTGGGCACCTAAATTAGCTACTTCAATCTCACTATGGATGCCTTTTGTACTGCATCCACTTTTTATAGGACAGGAAAATCATAGACTCATAGAACTGGAAGGGACCATGAGAGTAACCTAGTCCAACCCCCTCCAACACAGGAATCTTTTGCCTAACATGGGGATCGAACCCATGACCCTGAGATTAAGAGTCTCATGCTCTACTGACTGAGCTCTATGATTGATTGGCAAAACTGATTGAAAAGAACGTGCTATTCAGAAATGGAGAGAGAAAGGTCCTTACAGACTGATTTATTTGAAAAGTGTTCACCTATATCAGCTGAACAAATGAGAAAAGTTGGAACAAAGATTGTAATTTTGTTTTATGTTCATCAAATTCGGAAGTTAAAGTGCATGCTACAAGACCTTTAACATCATTTGAAAATTTGATTGTTACATAAAATGAATATAAATTATTCTATCTAAACTCTATCAAATAATGAATGAGTTAACGATTAGAAACTGTAATTCTGTGACACAGCAATGGGAGCCTGGTCTAGGGACTGTAACATTCTGCCACCCCAGGCGGCTTCCTTAGTTTGCCCTGGCAAGTGATTTTCAGCACCATCTATGTAGCATTGGACCCTGCCCCCCGGCATCTGTGGGCACCACAACACCATCAGGCATTCTCCTTGGTGTCTTTCAAGGCCCCTTCCCAATTTTATATGGGAAATTTGGGATTTCAGGACGGGATTGCCTGTTTTTTGGTGACATGTTGGTTTCTTGTTTTGGCTGTGTTTCATTTGTTCTGAGATGTCTGCTTTTGAGCATTAGCACTTTTCCTTCTTGGAAATGTGTGTTTTGTGTGGCCCAAAACAATTCTTGGTTTTCTAAATGTGTCTCCAAATGTTAATGGGTTGAGGCTGAATCCTGGCAAGACAGAAGTACTGTTCTTGGGGGACAGGGGGTGGGCTGGTGCGGAGGACTCCCTGGTCCCGAATGGGGCAACTGTGTCCCTGAAGGACCAGGTGTGCAGCCTGGGAGTCATTTTGGACTCACAGCTGTCCCTGGAGGCGCAGGTCAACTCTGTATCCAGGGCAGCTGTCTACCAGCTCCACCTGGTACGCAGGATGAAACCCTACCTGCCCGCGGACTGTCTTGCCAGAGTGGTGCATGCTCTAGTTATCCCCCACTTGGACTACTGCAATGCGCTCTATGTGAGGCTACCTTTGAAGGTGACCTGGAAACTACAACTAATCCAGAATGCGACAGCTAGACTGGTGACTGGGGGTAGCCACCGAGACCATATAACACTGGACCTGAAAGACCTACATTGGCTCCCAGTACGTTTCCGAGCACAATTCAAAGTGTTGGTGTTGACCTTTAAAGCCCTAAATGGCCTCGGCCCAGTATACCTGAAGGAGTGTCTCCTCCCCCACCATTCTGCCCGGACACTGAGGTTCAGCACCGAGGGCCTTCTGGTGGTTCCCTCACTGCGAGAAGCAAAGCTACAGGGAACTAGGCAGAGGGCCTTCTCGGTAGTGGCATCCACCAAGTGGAACGCCCTCCCATTAGATGTCAAAGAGATAAATAACTACCTGACATTTAGAAGACATCTAAAGGCAGCCCTGTTCAGGGAAGTTTTTAGTGTGTGACATTTTAATGGTTTTTTGTTGTTGTTGGAAGCCACACAGAGTGGCTGGAGAGACAAATGGGGTACAAATTTGTGGGGTACAAATAATAATATATTATTATTATTATTATTATTATTATTATTATTATTATTATTATTATTGGCCCCTGATGAAAGAAATGCTTGAGCAAGTCCCAGAGAGGTACAGACAACCTCATAGTTCAGTTTCTTCATCTTTTTTTAATTCAAATTTCTGATACTTTAGGCTGATTGCTTCCAAATGCCTCATGCTTGTACAAATCTGTCCATGTAGCAAACTTACTACTGGCAAACTCCTTTGGGAAGCCTGCCTCGCTTGTTTGAGAGGGCTGTGATGAACATTACAGTCCCAGAATACACTCAGCCTCTAAAGCAAGACTGGATCTTACACGGTCAACATTCAGAGTCATCCACTAGTTAAAACAGACCAAAATCATTTGAAGCCTTCCTTTCTAATGGGTTTCCCCCCACTGTGTCAGAAATCATAGGTGTTAAAAGCAGCATCCTCTTAATTTGCAGCATTGTACTAGCTTCTCTCTCTTCCCCACCTGCTTTGTATGCAATTTTTAAAGGACAATTTTAAATTGGAAAGTCTTGGCTGCATTAAGGACAATCTTGGCTCTCCTGCGCTAATAGAGTTGTTGTGGATCTTAGCAGCAGCCTGAAATATTTGTAAAGCTTTTAAAGCAAGCCTGAACTACTCTAGGTGCTCCGTGATTACTGTGAAATTCGTTTGAGATATTTTAGGGTGAGCGATTTGTGAATGGAATCAAATAAATAATGGGGAAAGTTGTTTTGTACTCTTTCATTCATATATATATATATGAATGAAATAAATAATGGGGAAAGTTGTTTTCTACTTTTTCATATATATATATATATATATATATATATATATATATATATATATGTTGTTGTTTAGTCGTGTCCGACTCTTCGTGACCCCATGGACCATAGCACGCCAGGCACTCCTGTCTTACAATATAAAAACAAAAAATACATACAGTACCACAATGACAAAACAAAAAGAATAATCTGACCATACACTTTAAAAGGCTTGCTAAATAAAATAAAAGTATATATATAATTACAATACTTTTATTTTATTTAGCAAGCCTTTTAAAGTGTATGGTCAGATTATTCTTTTTGTTTTGTCATTGTGGTACTGTATGTATTTTTTTGTTTTTATATTGTAAACCACCCTGCAATCTTTGGATGAAGGGCGGTATAGAAATTTAATACATATATAGTCACCCAGTTAGATGGAATAATAAATTATTATTATTATTAGGAAATAAGTATTGTCCCTAGTGGATAGGACAGCTGGAGCATATTTAATATGTTTGAAGTTGTACATTTAGGGGTAGACGTCTGCGAATTCTAACTTTATACATGCTTCTTTAAGGAAGGGGGAGCATTCATTGGAACTAGTGGAATCTACCCCTAAGTCAAGGTTGGGGATCCTTTTTCAGTCTGAAGGCCGCATTCCCTCATGGACAACCTTTCAGGGCCACATGCTGGTGGTGTTTGGGGCTAGAGTGAGCAGAGCAACAAATATTTTTTTGTACAGGAGGTTATATTCTTCCCACATTTCTCCACCCTCCACCCAGGCAAAAAAAGAGGCCCTATCACTATGCAAGGAAAAAACCCAGCCAGGTAAAAGCACTTGGAACAGGTCAGATGAGCGGTGTGGCTTGGGGAAGAGTCTGGACAGCCAAAGAAGCCAATATTGAAGATCCCAAATACATTTTGCCGAATTCAACTGGGCTTTCCGATGTGACCAGTGGATCTATGCCACTTTCAGCACAACCTAAGAACAATGTGCCATCATATAGAAGAAATGCCTTTGTGTAGAACCATAATTTTTGGCAGTATTGTTCCAGTACTTTCATAAAATGTGCTAAAGAAAACTTCATCTCCCTAAAGAACCACATTAATTCACAGTCTCTGGTCCCAGTGCTTCATGCTCCATTGGAGAAAGGGTCCAATAGTCATGTTCCTCTGGTAGGACACATGGGCATGGGTAGGTGGGTGGGGGAGCTGCCCCCCCAATCAAGTAAACCAATAAAAATACTTAACTAACTGAAGTTCTGCCCCCCTCCCAACATAAATCCTGGCTATGCCCATGGTGAAACAGCTGGACCACAGGCTATTCATGAGCATGGAACTGTGCATAGCATTGTTATAAGGTAGGCCATTGCAGGGCTCTATCAGAAGCTGTCTGTTGTCTTTGTCCATGGAGTTTTCTTGGCAGGGATACTGGAGTGGCTTGCCAGTTCCTTCTCCAGGTGGATCACGTTTAGTCAAAACTCTCCACTATGACCTGTCCATCTTGGGTGGCCCTGCATGGCATAGCTCATAGCTTCTCTGAGTTATTCAAGCCCCTTCGCCACGACAAGGCATTGATCCATGAAGGGGACTGTTTAAAATTTTAAAAGATGATGCTGTTAAGGTGCTACACCCAATATGCCAGCAAGTTTGGAAAACTCAGCAATGGCCAGAGGATTGGAGAAGATCAGTCTACATCCCAATTCCAAAGAAGGGCAGTGCCAAAGAATGCTCCAACTACCGCACAATTGCGCTCATTTCACACGCTAGCAAGGTTATGCTTAAAATTCTACAAGGCAGGCTTAGGCAGTATGTGGACCGAGAACTCCCAGAAGTGCAAGCTGGATTTCGAAAGGGCAGAGGAACCAGAGACCAAATAGCAAACATGCGCTGGATTATGGAGAAAGCTAGAGAGTTCCAGAAAAACGTCTACTTCTGCTTCATTGACTATGCAAAAGCCTTTGACTGTGTCGACCACAGCAAACTATGGCAAGTTCTTAAAGAAATGGGAGTGCCTGATCACCTCATCTGTCTCCTGAGAAATCTCTATGTGGGACAAGAAGCTACAGTTAGAACTGGATATGGAACAACTGATTGGTTCAAAATTGGGAAAGGAGTACGACAAGGTTGTATATTGTCTCCCTGCTTATTTAACTTATATGCAGAATTCATCATGCGAAAGGCTGGACTAGATGAATCCCAAGCCGGAATTAAGATTGCCGGAAGAAATATCAACAACCTCAGATATGCAGATGACACAACCTTGATGGCAGAAAGTGAGGAGGAATTAAAGAACCTTTTAATGAGGGTGAAAGAGGAGAGCGCAAAATATGGTCTGAAGCTCAACATCAAAAAAACCAAGATCATGGCCACTGGTCCCATCACCTCCTGGCAAATAGAAGGGGAAGAAATGGAGGCAGTGAGAGATTTTACTTTCTTGGGCTCCTTGATCACTGCAGATGGTGACAGCAGTCACGAAATTAAAAGACGCCTGCTTCTTGGGAGAAAAGCAATGACAAACCTAGACAGCATCTTAAAAAGCAGAGACATCACCTTGCCGACAAAGGTCCGTATAGTTAAAGCTATGGTTTTCCCAGTAGTGATGTATGGAAGTGAGAGTTGGACCATAAAGAAGGCTGATCGCCGAAGAATTGATGCTTTTGAATTATGGTGCTGGAGGAGACTCTTGAGAGTCCCATGGACTGCAAGAAGATCAAACCTATCCATTCTTAAGGAAATCAGCCCTGAGTGCTCCCTGGAAGGACGGATCGTGAAGCTGAGGCTCCAATACTTTGGCCACCTCATGAGAAGAGAAGAATCCTTGGAAAAGACCCTGATGTTGGGAAAGATTGAGGGCACTAGGAGAAGGGGACGACAGAGGACAAGATGGTTGGACAGTGTTCTCGAAGCTACGAACATGAGTTTGACCAAACTGCGGGAGGCAGTGCAAGACAGGAGTGCCTGGCGTGCTATGGTCCATGGGGTCACGAAGAGTCGGACACGACTAAACGACTAAACAACAACATCAGAAGCTGTCAGACAGTCTTTCCCCACTACATCATATCTAACCCTGGTGATTTCCAAGCTCTAGTTTTCATGACAGGAACAACTCACATCGATGTAAATGATAAAAAGGATGAGACATGAAAACATACCAAAATCCCCCAGTGCAATCAGGGTTGCACTCAAGATGAAAGCAAGTGATTTGTTTCCACAAAACATTAGCATGTCTCTTAAGTGCCAAATGCACTTGTAACAAATGCGGGGGGAGGGAATATCTTCAAAAACACATACAGGCAAAACAGCTGCAAGAAGACAAATATAATTTTTTGACAAAGGCAGTAACTTCTGAGTGGCTCTCTTGATACTTCCTTGTTTACTACAACTGCACTAATTTGTAAGTGAGTGCTTGTGCTGGCTCCTTTCTCTTTTCATATACTGTACAAGCTCCTAATCTCAATGGAGGATTCCCATCTCTCTAGTTCTGGTAATTCCTCCTCTCTGCTTCCCTGAAGCTACTTTTCTCCACATTCTGCCCCAATCACCCATCCAAGTCCATTGCTCTTTTATTTCCCTTGTGTCTTCATGACTTCAACCATCTTGTACATACCTTGTTTCTCTGAAAACATGCCATACTCCGAAAATATGCCATACCCTGAAAATAAGCCATAGTAATAGGCAGTTTAACCTTGTAGGTTAAACTGTACCATACTTAATAAAAAAATAAGACATCCCCTGAAAATAAGCCACCGTGTTTTTTGTGTGTGTTTTTTTTAGGAAAAATAAATATAAGACAGTGTCTTGTTTTTGGAGAAACACGGTATGCCTGGGCAATGGTGGGGGAGAAGGAAAGGAGAGGCAAGGATGACCCTCCTCCTTAAAACTACCCAAGCATTTGGTTTGTGTAATGAACAGGATCTTTTGATGGAAAAGTTTCATTGGCTTTCAAGAGAAAGTGAGGCTGACTCAAATAAGCATATCCGGTGTTCCTACTTTTTCTCTGTGCTAAACTATTTTTTTTCTTTTACAATGTTATATTGTAAACTGCCTTGTGATCCTCAGATGAAGGGTGGTATAGAAATTTAAATAAATAGATAGATATAGATAGTCATCATTTTATAGCTGTGGCATCCAGAGAATACTCACTTGTGCATTTGTCCAGCTGTCATGCCTAGTCCTAACTTGTATTTTATTCTAGTATCTTTGCCTTGCTATGTTGGACCATGTCTGAACTCCCTGTGATATCAGAATCATGAAACTGTAGAGTTGGAAGGCACCCAAAGGATCATCTAGTTCAACCCCTGCAATGCATGGATCACTGCTAAAAATATTGACTTTGGACTTTTGCCAGACTTTGTCTCTGGATCATATTTGGACATAAACTAATTCTCTGCAGTTGACCTTTGGACTGTGTTGTATATACAACCCATTGATGAGCTTTTGGTGGAGGCTTTTATCTTCTGTAACTGGGACCTTAGCCTCTGAGGGCATCCTTGTGGAACATAGCAAAGCACTACAATTAGACCTTTCAGATAAGTTCCGACCTAGTGGTTTTCAGGTGAGTCATTTCACATTTGATTCAGTTGTGACTCATCAGAAGGTGTGCATACTTCTCCAACAAGTTCCTTGCAAAGCCAAAATCTGGGGTTTCACACAATTTCCCCCGCTTGTTGGGATTTTGGTTATCTAGGAAGCAAATACGAAAGGCACCATTCAGTCAAGAAATGAGAGAGGAGTCAATTCTCAAAAGTGTCTGTACTTAATCAATCCCAAAGTATTTTGGAAATATAGTTTTCTTCTCCAGAGGCAATCCAGAAAGTATGCTTCATGAACCTAGCTATATTCCTTTGGGATGCAGTAGCTAAAATGGTGTCCTCTAGATGTGGTGGGACGACACCTCACATTATCATTGGCCATGTTGGATGGGGCTGATGGAGTTTGTAGTTCAATAACCTCTTGAGAGTACCACATTGGTTACCCCTGCTCAAAGGTGTTTGATTCAGGAATCAAACACCTTTGATTCAGGAATCAAACACCCAGAACTCAAGACACACATTTCCCCTGATTGCCTCTTAAAAAGAAAGTTGGATTTCTAAAATCTGCTTTGCTTCAGTAAACTTGGGTACTTTTGTGAATCAATTTCTCTCATGCTTCTTCAATTTTGGTGATCCACCATCTTCTTGACGTTCTACATCTGTTGCTCCTTTAGTGTGGAAAATGAGTACTCTAGCACTTTGTAGTCCTCAGCTATAAGGGCGAAGAGCAAACCATTAAACCTGCATCTTAAAAAAAAGGAGTTTATAGTCATAAAAGCCTCCACAGGAGTTTCCCAATTAAGCCTTGAGGGCTGTAATTTCCTTGTCCCTAGCTCCTAATTAACAACATTTTGCAACAAATACAAAGAAACTAATCAGCCCCCAGGTGAAGATTAAAGGGAGGGGGGGCATGCTGGCCATCACATGCACATACACACCTTGAGCATTTGGGAGCTGACACCTTGGCTGCTACAATTAGCAGTCCTTTCCTATGGCAACTAATTGGCATCAAATTGGCCTCATTAGTCATTGTTGAGTTAAAGTGAACCGAGAGGAGTGTGAGGAAGGAGGAGAGGGGATTTAAAGAGGGGGCAGAACTGGTAAATAGAAGTGAGTGGCTAATTTTCCTCTTCTCCTCTACACTGTAGGCTAATCACTGCTCTTTACACCTATAACAAGAATCAGCGTGATGCTGCCTCTGTCCACAAGGCTAACAATCTAAGCAAATTCCCAAGCCCTTTCGGGTGTTGCATGCTAATGTCCATGAATCACTTTGAAGTACAAAGTGCTATATAAGCATCCAATTTGATTTAGCAAGAACAGCTTCCTGTAATTTTTTGTTTTGGTTGAAATCTGCTCAAAGGCACACAAGAGTGGCAGTTATCAAAGGTCAATTCAGTTAGTTGCTACATCTGGGCTCTTCTAAAATATGTCAGAAAGAGAAATGCTCATTAAGTTTTGTAGCAATATGACTAAGATCTCAACTACCCATTTCACAAGTTTTATTTAGAGGGGGAGGGGAAAGCTTTCAATAGGAATGGAATAAGCAAGAGAATAATGAGAACAATTTATAAAGCTTTGCCAGTGGGTTGCTTCAGTTGCATGGCTACTACCCATGACAGCTATACTCGTGCCTCCACAGCGGGAAGCTGTAATACTTTTGAATACCAGTTGCTGAAAACCACAGCTGCATCACACTGTTGACTCATATTAAGCTTGTGGTCTACTAAGATCCCTAGATCCTTTTCACATGTACGGTACTACTGGCAAGTCAGATGTCACTCATCTTACATTTGTGTGGCAGGTTATTCCTGCCTCTCTGCAGAACCTTACATTTGTCCCTATTAAAATTCATTTTGTTAATTCTCAAATCTGTTAAGGTAAACTTGAATCCCGTTTCTGTCTTCTGTGGCGTTAGCTACCCTCCCAGTTTGGTGTCATCTGTAGATTTGATGAGCATCCCCTCAAGTCCTTCATCCAGCTCATTTGTAAAGATCTTGGACAACAACGGGCCCGGGACAGAACCCTGTGGCACCCCACTTGTCACTTGTTTCCAGGTTGATGAGGAACCATTTGTGAGCGCTCTGTGTTTGTTCAGTCAACCAGCTACAAATCCATCTAACAGTTAACTTGTCCAGCCCACAGTGATAACGGTTTGCTGCACTAGATGGGCCATCGGCCTGATCCAGCAAGCTCCTCTTATATTCTTACCATACAAGTAGCAGAAATTGGGGACATAAAAAATCAGGAATGGGATGAGAAAGCAGACATGGGGACCATCAGAAACTATCACTGAAAATGTCTCCATGTGTGTATACTGGCTGAGGCAATGCATAATGACACTTGATTCCTTGCCCCTTTTCTATACCATACTATGACAAAATATGAGCCCAAAGCTAGAGGTGGATGAAGTAGTGGGTGTCTTTGCAGCACTCCTTACATTTTACCTGTGTTTTAAGGCAAGGAACTGGCTGCTGGCAACCAGACCAGCCAGGTTTAAAGCACATGCGTGAATCACAGAGTGTACTGTAATAAAGTCATTGGGCTTTTAATCTGCATGGAGATATGTGGCAGGAACTTCAGAAGAGACAGGGAGGTGCAAAATCAAACCTTTTTCAGTCTTAATAACCTTGAACTTTGGGTGTGTGTGAAGATACAAATCTTAGGCTTGGACCTATCTGCGTAAATATTTTATTAGCCCCTCCCCCTTTGCTCAGTAATCAAGTGGGCATTCTTCAAAGAGCACCTTTGAAGTGAGATCATTTAATTTCCTGATTAGAAGAGGAAAAGAAGACTGGCCTGTATCTCATACTAAACCAAAATCCTTTTAAGGGTGCTTTGCATTCAGAGAAGAAGGGCAGAAAAGATTCTGTATACTATGAACACAGCACAGATAGACACACAGAACCACACACCTGTTCTGAACTAAATCCAACATCCGTATTTTATCACAGCCAACTGAGTTCATCAACGTGGAACTGATTGTCATCTGCAAATATGTTAAATCTGATCTCAGTCTAAATACTGGTGCATCAGAATCCACCAACATTTCCAGGTCTCAAATATGCTGCTGCTTGGGATTTAGAAGCAAAATCTTTGCTTTGCAAATACAATTCCAAAATCTTCCATTCAGTCACATAGGCAAATTGCTTTTATTCTGAATTCATTTGACTGGATTTCACGCTCTGGAATTTCTTGGTTGGAGGCATATACAGCTACCAATATTGGAGGGTTTTGCATTTTTTTTCAAATAAAGGTGTGCATATTAAGAGTGATTAATTATTAATATTTTAAAAATGTTATATACTGCCTTCCATATCAGTCCCAAAGCAGCATCCAACCTTAAAAAAGTTATTCAATGAAAAAATCCACAATGCAACACAATGCTATACCAGTGTTGGATTAGGCCAGAGGGAAAAGTGCGTGGAGCAAGGGGCGACTCTTACCTTTGCACAATAAGTTACATTTTATCCATGCAAAGGCCAGGTCTACACACAGATCTCCCCATCCAGGTAACAAAGGTAGATTTGGGGGAGCACGAACAGTGCAGTCACACCAGGCGCGGAGCTTCTGGAGTACTGAAGCTCCAGAACTATGACATCCAATGGAAGGCGAGAGGTGGGAGGAAGGGGTGCCAGATTTTGGTGTTGCACAGGGTGGCACTAAAATTTGAGACCCCAAGATCTGCCACTGCAGGTAAAGAAGAGGCATGATCACAGTTCAACAACGCATCCCAGCCAGGTAAAGCGCACTGAGGGAGCGCATAGAGCAGGACCACTGACAGGTGTGACTTGTGGAGAGAGAGAGGCCTCTGCCCTACCACCTCCAGTTAAAAGGATCTGCAGTCAGATAAATGCATGCTAAAATGCCAGTGCACTTAGTATTGTATTAATTAGCATTATATTAAATAATAATAATAATAATAATAATAATAATAATAATAATAATAATTTATTTATACCCCGCCCATCTGGCCGGGTTTCCCCAGCCACTCTGGGCGGCTTCCAACAGAACATTAAAATACAATAAAATGTCTCCATGTCTGTATACATTTTATATATATATATAAAAAACCTCATATTTTAGGATATGTGCTGATGGAGTGAGCACACACTTTTTTTAAAAAAATAAATCTCCTGATGTGGTTGTTCACCATGTGATTAAAATAATATCTAATTTGACTCTCACCCTGCTCATTCGGGTCTACATTGTGAAAACTATGCAGGTTTGGAATGAAAAATAAAAAAAATTCCTTCAGTAGCACCTTAAAGACCAACTAAGTTTATATTTTGGTATGAGCTTTCGTGTGCATGCACACTTCTTCAGATACACTAGAAACAGAAGTGTCAGACCCTATATATATACAGAGGGTGGTGGGGGTGGGTGGGAATGGGAGATGGGCTGATGGGAGTGGTAAACCTGTAGATGGGTGTTAATGGCTGCTGATGGCTGCAATTAGTCCTGGGCTGAGGTGCTAAAGAAAGCTTGATCATGCATAATGAGATAAGAATCCGATGTCTCTATTCATCCCAGGTGCTTCCATGGTTTTAAGCTTGGTAATGATTTCCAATTCAGCAACTTCCCTTTCCAGTCTGTTCCTGAAATTTCTCTGTAATAAAACAGCTGCTTTGAGATCTTGTATAGAATGTCCTGGGAGATTGAAGTGTTCTCCTACTGGTTTTTCAGTCTTATGGTTCCTGATGTCAGATTTATGTCCATTTATCCTTTGGCGTAGGGTTTGGCCTGTTTGTCCAATATAGAGAGCTGAAGGGCACCGTTGGCATTTGATGGCATACACAATGTTAGAAGATGAGCAATTAAATAGTCCTGAGATGGTATGTTGGATGTTGTTGGGGCCAGTAATGATGTTGTCCGGGTGTATGTGGCAGCAAAGTTGGCATCTGGGTTTATTGCAGGCTCTGGTACCAGTGTCCATGTTAAGTCTGGTGGTTGTATTATTGTGGGTGAGGAGTTGTTTAAGATTGGGTGGCTGTCTGTAGGCAATGAAAGGTCTTCCTCCCAGAGCTTGAGAAAGGGAGCTGTCATTGTCCAGGAGAGGCTGTAGATCTCTGATGATGCGTTGTACTGTTTTAACTTGGGAGCTGTATGTGATGACTAGTGGTGTTCTGTTATTTTCTTTTTTGGGTCTGTCTTGCAGCAGGTTCTCCCTAGGTATCAGTCTGGCTCTGTTGATCTGTTGTTTAACTTCATCAGGTGGATATTTTAGTTCTAAAAAGGTTTGCTGTAGATCTCTTAGGTGAGATTCTCTGTCTGTAGAGTTGGAACAGATACGGTTGTAACGTAGGGCCTGGCTGTATACGATGGATTGTTTGGTATGTTTGGGATGGTAGCTAGAAGCATGTAGATATGTTTGTCGGTCAGTTGGTTTTCTGTATAAGGTGGTGTCTATACGTCCATCCTGTATTTTTATAGTAGTGTCCAAAAAATGTATTTCTTGCATAGATTGGGCTGCACTTCCCAATGCCTGCTTTAAGTCATCAAAACCATTTCTATGAACTCGATCCCCCCACCCTGGCAAACAGGAACAAAAGTGGAAGAGTAGCATTCCTGCGTGGGTTCTGGTTGATCTCATTCCATGTATATGGTTAAAAAAACTAACAAGTTGAAAAAAGGATGAGTACAAGCTGGTACAGTTGTCAGTGTGAGAGGCACAAGGAAAAGGTCTGATGATGAAAGTGGGTACAAGAAATAACCAATGCTCATGTTTTTGCTGTGGGCAGGGAGGATATTCTGACAGCTGAACATGGGAGATGCTGTCATTCACTGTACGCGGTATTAAGAGAGACAGTCTTGAAGTTATTTTCTAGCATTTTGGAGTATTCAGGTTGCTAGCCACAATATTCCCACATGATATTGTTATGTATATCAATAATGATCATAGTTATGGATAAAGCAGTTTCAGAATAGCCCTCCCTCCCATTTTTGGCACTCTATGCACAAATGGGATGTTTCCCCATTGCCTCATCAGATTACATCCTGATTACATTTGATATAGGATGGCAGATTTTAAAAAGTCATGTGATGTAAAGTTCGAATACTTTGGAACACAGAAGTGACCCTTAAAATATTGAAATTGCATCTGAAGGGCAAAAGCTATGCACAATTGAAGTACATTTTCTTTAGGCATTTTCTCTGGTGTGTTATGATTCATGCCTACAAAGTTAGGCTCAAAATCTTTTAACACTATCTATCACAACACTTTATGCCATAGCTACAAAAGAGGTAAAATGACAGTCCTTATTAGATCAAGTTGTGTTGGTGTAGTAATATTCAAATCTTCAACTTTCACTGCACTTACAACAAGGAAAAGCCATGTAATGCAACTTGCCCTCATTTATATGTGGATATGAAGTTATTCTGTAACATCAAGGGAATAAAACTGGTGATAACGTGAAATTCTGCTATATGCAGCTGAGCATATATCTACAGTGGTACCCCGGGTTAAGAACTTAATTCGTTCCAGAGGTCCGTTCTTAACCTGAAACTGTTCTTAACCTGAGGTACCACTTTAGCCAATGGGGCCTCCCGCTGCTGCTGTACCGCCACCAAATGATTTCTGTTCTTATCCTGAAGTAAAGTTCTTAATCCGAGGTACTACTTCCAGGTTAGCAGATTCTGCAACCTGAAGCGTTTGTAACCTGAAGCATTTGTAACCTGAAGCGTCTGTAACCTGAGCTACCACTGTACATTCATAGAGTCAAAAGCTGCAACCTCATCAGTGTTAGGTGTGATCTATTGCTTTGAACTAATCTCTAGAGACAAGATAAAATGGAACAAATAAGAGCTGCTAGGATTTTGAACCAACTGGCTGAAAATGTATTTTTAGCAAATTGGATATCAGGTGGAAACAAAAACCTTAATAGGTTTAGAAATAAAATTAGCAAAATATGAACGAAGTTTAGTATTGCTAATTGATAAAATAGTGGTGGAGCTTTGAACATAAATAATAATAGCGCAAACTGTTGATTCTTTTGCTTTCTTTTCTCTTTCCAGACTCTGGATTTTTGGATGGGGATAAATCAGAAATTTTCTGCAATGTAGAAGTCAGATATTATGAAGTTTTACTAGTTACAAACAACTTATTTTGGTGAAATTGCTAATTAAAATTATTAAAAAACAAACAAGATGTAAATTTCATCCAAAATACATTGTAGGAGCAAAATGTTTAGCGCATTGTGTTTGCTTTCTTTACCAAGATACGTTACTACAGCATTGTTCTTATTCCTATATATGGCCACAATTCTCAATGGAAATGGACAGAAAAACAATATTCAAACTTACTGGCAACAGAAATTCCAAGGTCCTCTAACTTCAGATTGCAGAAAGTTGTATCAAGGACAAAATCCTTATTTGTATTCTGCCTCCTCCAAAGAGCTCAGGGTGCCACACAAGACCACCCCTTCCCTTCTCACAAGAACCAATCCAGGTGACCAAGGTCATGTGGTAAGATTTATGGTTGAGTGGGGCTATGAACCAGGGCCATTTAAAACCAAGACACTATCCACCAAGCCACACAAAAAAGCCCTTTGCTGCAGAAAAATGGTGGACTACATTCCAATTGCCAAATGCATTTTACAATTTAGGTGTGATGCTATATGAAAAAAGGAAAGTTCCTGAAACAAGGTGTTTTAGGCCAGTTAATGACAGTCTGGGTGTCTGTATCATAGGTCAATATTTTGTGACTCCATGCTCTTCATTGCCCATCTGGATCACCTCCCCCCCCCCAAATGGGGAGCACCTCTGGCTTATTGTTCAGTTCCATACAAATGGTGTGTATGTATGGTGTGAATAAAGGGGACAGTGAAGATTTTCTCCTTCCCTCATAAAACCCAGAGTCATCCATTGAAGCTGAATTTTGGAAGATTTAGGACACACAAAAATAAATATTATTAAATAAATATTTACATAAGGAATTTCCTACCACAAGCTGTGGCAATGCCTACCAACTTAGATGACTTTAAAAGTGTGTTAGACAAATTCATGGCCATAATGGTTTATATTACCTCCAGGATCAGACCCAGCATGCCACTTTCGGAACTGAATTCTGGACAAAAATTAGGCCTTTGGTTTGACGCAGCAAGGCTCTTATATTCTTAATAGGAGACTTTGCTGTGAACATCAGTATGAATAATTCTGGCCATTTAGTTTGCACATTTTTAATATTATCATCTGCCTCAAGGCACAAGACAGAAATCAAACCATCAGATGCACATGGGTAGCTTCCAATGACGTATGCATCACAGTAACTCAGAAATTCAGGAGACAGTTAAGAAAGGAAAATGCCATCTGTAGGAAAGGTAGAAACTCAATCAGGATGGTAGAAAATTGCATAGATTGCTAAACTGAATGGAGCAAAACCAGTGCATCAATCATGTGGCTAAAGCTTTGCAAAAATACAAAACAGAACTCTAGTAACAATGGCTACAAAGCATCTGCTGTCTTGGTTTTTCTTTCCTGTTCAGCATACAGAAATTATATTCAATGAGACAATAAAAGTTTGATTTAGTAGTGGTAGGTGCTTTGCAATTCTGCTTTACAAGATTTACAAGAAATTAAAGCACATAATAAGTGAATTAGTGTAACTTAATAGGAGATGGAATTTTCTGCACAAAAGTCACCAGATCTAACCCTTACTATCATGAGTAGGCCTGAGTCAGAGAGCATCAGAGCCTGTAAACCCCTGAAGAAGCAACCTACATCCCCTGATCTTTTCCTGAGATCTTGTGAACCATCCTGAGATCTTTGGATGAAGGCCTGTATATAAACCGTCACCATCACCATCTTGGAAGAGAATTTCAGAGCGAAGGAACGCTGGGCTCTAATGACTGCCTGTTTAAGGACTTCTCAAGGAATGCGCAGAGTGTGATCTGTCCCTGAAGATATAAAATTATTTAATTGAGTCCTTGGATAGGCTTCGCATTTGGAGCTTTCCAAGGTACTGCAGCTATTGGCTTGGCTTGCTACCATGCAAGGTCCAGGACATGACAAGATCAGATACTGGTGAGCATCACTGAGATACACCCAAGCACAGGGCTTCTTTTAATATTACTATTATTAATAATATTTATTAAATTTGTTAGTTGCTTTATCTTGCTAAAGGCAACCCAAAGTGACTTACAACCAAACATTTTCAATAATGTTTTAAATGACATATTCATAAAAGTTATATAGATAAGGACAGGAGTAACACACTCACCCATTTGCTCCCCCTTAAAGTGGGAGCAGATCAACATCAGAAGTTGAATAAACAAGGAGTAACATATAGAATATTTGTTTGATAAGAGACGAGAAGCAAAAAGCCTAACTACTCAAGGGAAATAATTGTTTTATTTTTACTTTTTAATCAGAGGCTTCAAATCTATTTGGGGTTTAGGGACACACAGGATTAAATGGGGTACTGCTGGGTATGTTTGTACCTAGCACAAGGAATTAGACTGCACAACTCATTTAGGCTGCTACAACTTTATGATGAAATCACAAATATGCCCTTTGGGTTTTAGGGTACCCCATGAAGTGGAGAAGCCCCACTTCTGCTGTTTCACCTTTCATTCCCCCAAGGCTACATAATCAATGCAAATCAAATGGACTAAGAAAGTTTGAAGGAAGACAAATTCATTCCCTACCATGGAAAAGAACGGAGCCATCAGATTTGTGCTGTAGAGACCAAATGTCTTTCCCCCTCTGGTGAGCAGTGTGACTGACGTCTGTGTTTGTCAGCAGAGACAGCTTGTCTTGAATTTGAGATAGCTAACTATCACTTGGGGAGACTATTGGAGGCAGAGAGTGAAAGAAAAACCAAAGAGAGGCAAGGGAAGGAGAAAAAAGGGAAGCTGGAGGAACAAAAAAAATCTAGTGAAGACTAATATATGGTTTGATATGTTAAATTGTTAACTTTGGGACAACTTTGCTAATATATGCACTGAAATTGAGAACAAACAAAAATTCCTCAAATGAACTATGAGTTCACTGGTAAAAGGAACCACAGAAGAAACCCAGACCTTTGAAGAATTTCATAAATTTGGAAAGCACGCCGATACTGTTTCTATGCTAATTAATATGCCTATTCAAATCAGTAATAACCCAGGATTTCTTCAGATTGTATGAAGTAAAGAACAATAGCGATAGCAATGAGAGCAAAAATTCAATTACCAACTCCAGAACTGTAATATATCTGAACTTCTTGATGACATATTCACATTCCTGAAGCCTAGAGGCCATTATGTTCTCTCTTACTTTTAAATAGGACAGGGCAGCATAAATACATTCTCTCTCTCTCTCTCTCTCTCTCTCTCTCTCTCTCTCTCTGTGTGTGTGTGTGTGTGTGTGTGTGAGAGAGAGAGAGAGAGAGAGAGAATGTATTTATGCTGCCCTGTCCTTTTTAAAAGTAATGCTATATGGAAATGAACACTGTGTTCAGATACTTGCTTTCCACCTTGATTTCCAATTGTTACTTCTTCATATCAGTCACACAAATTAATATCCACAATGCCTGTGTTCAGTGAAGAGATTTAATGGCTACATAGGTCTCTCCGCTAGATTTGAGCAGTCCAAGAACTCTAACAACATCCGCAGTATGATTCCCAGTTGCTTGGGTTTATCTGATATGACATGTCTACTGGTCCTTCCCTGGGAGGGGAATAATCTCAGCCAATAGTCAGACTGCACAAGAAAATAAGCTCTGACATTTCCTATGAGGATTCTTTCCTAACAGACCACTCTGATAGTGTGGGTTGCTTGAGGCAATACCTGGATTTGTCAAAGGAGTGCTGTTGTCCATGATGTTCAAGTGGTGTGCCTCCATGTGAGCTAACATGGATAGGTGGTGGTCAGAAATTGCAGGGGGGTGGGCGGGCAAAGTGTTGTTTTGTGAAAAGAAAAACAGACTGCAGTTTAGATCAGGCGCAGAAGAAGATCTAAAGAGTTTGGGCTCCATAAGCACCTGAGGGTGCAGACTATCTCACTAGAAATCCATCTGCCTGTTACAGTCTGTAAGATGCCTGTTACACTCTGTCCATGGCCAGCCTGTATATTTTCAAACACAACTGTTACGAAATTACCAGAATATTTCACTGACCTTCTTCTACAGGGAACCTACTTCTTAGTGCTAGTCCCCTGGAACTTTTCATTCATTGGAGCAGTGTGGTGAACCTTAGGGTGTCAGCCGTGGCTATAGCCATGTGTTATTTGGATAATACTTTGACACATTCCAGAACAATTTATTCTTTCCCAAAGTCCAGCCTACCATTCAGGCAAAATGGCTGCCTTAATTTTCAAAGTTCAAATTTTTCCTGCATGAGTGACCAATGAAGTTAAATTCCGAGTTCTCAATGGCCTCAAAATTCTGATTTGCATATTTTCCAGGGTAAATTAGTACTCCAATTTGATTCAGGAACATAAAAAACCACATGAGCCGTAGATATCGTATCTAATTACTGTAATTTTCCATTAAGATTTAACTATCTTAGAAAAGTATGTCTTGCAGTTCTCAAGGGGAATACTGTTTATTATAAGCCACTTAGCAAGAGACACAAGAACAGAAATGTATAGGCCGCAAGCATGCCATTACCTGTCTCCCTTTGAAGTTGAGGCAGATGGGCACTGTCAGGTAGGAAGGCTGAGTGGACATATATTGCCACATAGTGATCCGTCCAGTGGCATATATAGTATCATTGGTAAGGTATCATTACTCAAAAAAGTATGGTATATATATTTTGCAGTTTCTAAACGCTGCATCTCCTTGGATGGATAGGAAGGAAAGGGAATTAGGAAGTGCTGAAAAGTAAAGCCGAGCTACCCTCTAAATGCCAGGATATCAGATTAAGAAATGGCAACAGAGAGAATCACATAGTCCTATACATTTTTATTCCTTATTCAGTCTGCTTGATTGCTCAAGCAGTGCTGTGCTGTGCTGTGCTGAGGTTGGGGGCACAGTAGGCAACGTAGGATATAGAACACAAGAATATTGGCTTCTCAGCCACTTGAACAACATTTTTTGGAATGAAGATGCCTTTAAGAATTCTCATGTGCAGTCATGGTTTCAAGAAAGCTAGCAAGGAACATTGATCACTTATGGTGGACAGGGCTTCCAGGTTGGCATCAGGAGACATTCACATTAGATGATGTGATTTGTCAAGAATAGCTCTTCCCTTTAAACTCCTCTTTCAGTTTTGCCCACAAAACAAAAGCAAAAATGGTATTTCATCTTGAGAAGAAGAAAAATGAAAAGACACGACAAGTCAAAAGGAAAAAGGAGTAGATTATGCAAAGTTGCATGGGTTGAGTGAATAATCAAGGAGGTCAGTGTAAAAAGAATGAAGTGGGATAGGGTATGGCAGTTGAGTTCTACTTATGCTACCCTAGAAGGCCCTTTGATCCATTCTCAGGTTAGCACAGGGCACATCCACCTAGAAGGGCTTACATAAACTGGGTGAAAACGGTGTAACTGCAAGGGATGATATGTGGCTGTTAGTTCATGAGGATGGATGTTTTGCAGAACCTATCTCCCAATTGACACATAGTTCTAGTTACAGGTAGGTAGCCGTGTTGGTCTGATGTAGTCGAAACAAAATAAAAAAAATTCCTTCCAGCAGCACCTTAAAGATCTGAAGAAGTGTGCATGCACACGAAAGCTCATACCAAAATAAAAAACTTAGTTGGTCTTTAAGGTGCTGCTGGAAGGAATTTTTTTTATTTTGTCCCAATTGACACATTACTAGCTATGATGACTCATAACAGAGGTGGGCCCCTTCAAGGGGATCTAGACCAAACTGCCCAGCAGTGGATCTAGATCCAACAGGAACCTGAATTCAAAAGGTAAAGCATGAAGAGTAGGAGAAATAAATCTGCCTTCAGTGAAGACTGGAACTAAACTGAAGGGGAAGCTTAAAGTGAGAAGCACACGCAAATCAGCTAGTCATATATTCCTGCCATGGGTAAGTCACAGAACACAACCCTCAATGTAGATGTTTCCTAGTGGCTTGCGGTCAGTGGACTGAGGAGATTAAGCTGGTCTCCTCAATGTTCCCCTGGTGCTTCCTTCCCAAAGCCCAGGAAACTTCTGCCTGGCTTAGGGAGGAAGGTGAGAGGCTCTGATGGATCCAAGATCAGTCCAGCCATCTTCCCAAAGCCCACCCGGCTTTTGGAAGGAGGTAGGAGAGCTCCAGCATCCTGTCAGAACCATGGCACCTCCTTATCAAAGCCTGGGAAGCTTTTGCTCGGCTTCGGGAGGGAAGCACAGTGCTTTTGTGCATGACGCCAGGATGTCACACACATGACATCGACCCCCCCCCATGCCCTCTTGCAAGCTAGTGCCTTTGGCTCTAACTGTTCCCCTATGAAAAAATTCACCACTGTCTCCAATGCCAGCCTGAAAAGTTGAATTCACTGTGTTCAACAGGGTGGAGCATGAGACTCTGAATCTTAGGGTTGTGGGTTTGAGCCACAGGCTGGGCAAAAGATTCCTGCATTGCAAGAGAATGGGCTAGATGATCCTCATGGTCCCTTCCAGGTCTACAATCTATGATTCTAGTATCATTATGCTTCCACTTGTTGCTTGGGATACTTTAAAAACAAATAAACCTTTTATTAATCTTTATGAAGAGAAGACTTCAGCTCTGCAGGAGACTAAACCACCCCACCTCACAACATAGCACACAACATTATCCAATGCTTATTGCAGTTGGAAGTTTCTGAGGATCTGAGTGTGGGGCAAAGTTATCTATAAGGCAAACAAGTCAACGTGGATGAAAAAGTATTCTAGATTAATTGCAAAGTAAGGAATACATAATTGCATAAACTGTAAGAATGGGTTAATGTCCTAGACAGCTTTTATCAAGAATGAGAAAATTACTATGTAGTAGATATGCCCATTAATATATGAAAGAGAGGTGACATTCAAGATGATTTTTTAAACAAGTGAGATGCAAAAGTGCTTGTTAAAAATACCACAAAGCCTTTTCCAAGCAAAATAAAGAATATAGCGAGGTGGGCAATCAGGAAATTGTGATGATTTAGTAAATATAATTATTGTTAAAACGCAGGCGAGGAAATGGTGTGTGTGGTGGGTTTTATGGGGGGGGGGGGAACCAAGTCTCTACAAATCATCTGCTAATGGATTAAATGCATCCAAGGGTGAGGAGGAAATTAGCTGATCAATTCACTCAACAACTACTAATTATACCTGACAAGTTAGGGAGAAACGAGGAAGAGAAAGTGAAAGACTGAAGGAAAGCAAACGTGATGCAAGTCTTCCTTGTGTTTTTAAATAATATAGGCCCAGGGTTAGGGTTGCCATATTTCAAAAAGCAAAATTCCTTTTTTGGGGGGGAACAAACCCATATTGTTGAGCTGCTTTGGGAAAACCTCCCCCCAAATTAGTGATTTTAAGCTTTAGGAGCTGTTTTTGCTGCTTTTCCCATCACATTGCCATACACCTGGGATTTCCCTGACATTTTGCCAATTCGACAAAATTTACCCGACACTATTTTTTTACACTAGAAAACCAAGACATGTCACCCTGACGTATGGCAAGCCTATCCAGGGTGCAGCTAAAACAGATTGAGAAGAGACTCATGACAGTGTTGCATTCATTTAAAGCATGTCATACCTTGACTGTGTAATGAGTGCAAGAGTTACATAGGATCAGTTCAGATGATACTATGACCCTCCCAACACACGGAGGGGAGTGAGTGTGTGAATGCCCTGTCCATCCAGCATACAGCCATGCAAAGAGAAATCTGACCTGGTGTGTGTGATTTAAAGATAATCCCAGAATTCTTGGAATTTGTATTGAAAAGATTGTCTCAGTTTAAATTCGAGTAGGCAAGATTTCCTAGATCATGGCTAGAACATGTGCATTTTACTCTTTTCTCCACTCATTATTACTGAAAGCATTTGAACTGTACTTGCGCATGGCAGGAACTGCATTGCAAGCTGAAGGAATTGTCAGAAATGAAAAAAAAGAGTATATAATGGACAATATGCTTACATTATTTACCCTTTCTTTTTGTAGGATATAGAAAATTTTCCTAACCCATCTTGCTTTTGGATAATTGCATGTTTCTTGGAAGTATGCTTGGGGGTGGGAGTTGAGTCCTAGAAGTGAGATTCACAATGTGTTTGCAGCTGTAAATGTTCTGGATCTAATAAATGTGTGTGTCAAAAATATTTAATTACTACTGCAGAAAACCTACTTTCCCTTCTTTTCTTTCAAGGCAATCCAAATGTCCAAATGTAGACTGATTTCATCTGATATCTTGGCATAAGCAATATGCAGTTTTTTGCGTGACAGTAATATATGAGTCAAGTTGCCTTGGGGAAACTTTTGCTTTTAACATTTAACATCCTGTATACCTGCTGAAATGCAACAAACCATTTAAAACAATAAGAAGAAAAAAACCCGCTGAGGAAACTTCTGTTCAGCTTTACCTTGCTGGGGCACCAATTACTTGTTTGAAAGAAATGCAATCTTTCTGAAGCCCTTTGATATTAAGATGCATTTATTATGGTGGGGTGATACAGATTTAATACCCTAAGTTCTTATCATGCAGGCCCATGGTTCTGAATGTATATCACCACACACTGTTTGTGAACTGAATTGCAAAAATAATGGTCAAAGGGAAAACACGGTGTCAGTAAACACTTGCTTGGAAATGATAATTCAAGCCAGGAAATGGTGCTGTGGATTGAAAGCTGATGACAGAAACGCAAGGGGAGACTTTTTGTTATGTTTCTTCCTGGATGCTATGTGCTTCACAATCATGAGGTGAGGACTCTGGGGGAAAGGGCGAAATGCAAGGGGTTCCATCACCAATCACTGGCATTTCTTGTGGCCCAGAGGAGCTTAGGCACACCTGAGAATATGCACCTTATTTACGTATTCATTCATTTTGATTTATAGCAATTTATAACAATTTTCAAACACTGCCATATAAGCATTTTACAAGGCCTTTATATACCTTATACAGCATATATATAACAGTGTAGGGGGAACTAATAAAAGCACATTACTAAAATATATTGCTGAAATAAACCCCATACTTAATCCCTTGCATAAGTAGGATACATTAAATTTCAGAATTTGTGTCCTCCCAGTACACACCACTCTCCCTTTGTATGATACCACCATGCCATGTCAGCGGCATGGTGTTCCTAACAGTGCAGTTGTTGTAATGAGGCTATCACTGGCCCATAGCTCAGAGCCGCAAACTGTGCTGTTTGGCCTGTGGTATCAGCAAATCTTTGGTGCTGTAAAGATAAAGTGGCAAGCTTAACATAGGAAGCTGCCTTATACAGTGTCAGACCATCTACCTCACTATTGTCTACACCAGGCACCCCCAAACTGCGGCCCTCCAGATGTTTTGGCCTACAACTCCCATGATCCCTATCTAAGAGGTCAGGGATGATGGGAATTGTAGGCCAAAACACCTGGAGGGCTGAAGTTTGGGGATGCCTGGTCTACACTGACTGGTAGTGACTCTCCAGCATTTCAGGCAGGGGAAATGTCCAGCTCTACCTAGAAATGCCCGGGATTGAAACAGAAAGCTTCTGGTAGACACTCTTCCACTGAGCTGCTATTAATTATTATTACATTATTACTACTACTACTATTATTATTATTATTAAAATTTGTATACTGACATTCATCTGAAAAATCACAGGGCGGTTCACAATGTAGAAATACAAAACGAGAACACAAAATACATAATAAAGCAAAAACAAACCAATTATCCCCTCGCCCACAATTAAAAAGCCATAGAATGTTAATCTGCCGAATGCCTGGTTAAAGAGAAACGATTTGATCTGGCACCTAAATATATGTCATGAAGGTGCCAGGTGAGCTATGGCCCTTCCCTTAAGGTTTGGATCAGTGGTGTGTTTATGGGTGATAAGGCTTAGGATTTATAGAGTATATTTCAAGTGTTTGAAAAATCCACCTGAATTATCTCTACAAAATTCCTTTAATGTAGGCAACCTCCTCTATCGCAGGTGGAGTGCTATGGATGGGAGAACAGCTAAAGCCTCTTAATAGTTTATGGCTAAGGTGAGATTCTCACTATTGTCAGATCACACTCTCAACCAGCCTCCCAGACATACCCTCCCACTAGCATACAAAGTCTATTACTTATTTTCTCACTATCTGTAAGGGCAACACATGTTTCAACCCTCCAACACTTCTCAGCAGACAATATGGATGTGCTTCTACTACCTCCATTCTGATACCAAAGATCATTTCCTGACATCACCACCCCCTTCCATACCATGCTACTGAAGACTCTATACTGTGGGTTGGATCTAGACTTGGTCATGCTCAGAAAAGGCGCAATGTAATCAAGGAGTCTTAAATTAGTCATGACTAACTCAAGTCACAGTGATTTCAATAGGTCTGCTCTGAGCATGACTAAGTTTGGATTTATCCCTAAATGGGTTGAACTTATATCCCAATGTAATCAATGTTGAAAGCTATTTGACTTCAATGGGAGCAACAATCAACTCGCCTCATCCTGTATCAGTCAACTCGCCTCTTGCTGTATTTCTTTGTGCAGCAAAAGCCTGTCCTGAACTGTTTTTAAAATACAAGAAGGCATTTGTCCTTTTAGTTGCAAATGTGCTGAGGTCATCTTTATAATGGTCTTGTAGTTCAGCAGTGTGCAAAAAACAACATACAATGCACTTCACAAACATCTTCATGCTCATGCATGTGCTGTAGGGACAAGATACACCCACACCTAATCTCAGAGATTTGACTGCTATTGCAAATCTAGCAACCTCTGACACAATTTTCAGAACAGCGTCTTCAAAAGACAGAAAGGGAGGCAAAGAGGAGCAAATTCCATAGATCAACTACGCACTGTGTGAAGAAGTGTTTTCTTTCATCTGTCCTAAATTCAGCTTCACTGAATGCCCACATATTATAAGAGAGGCAGAAAAACTTTTCTATATCCACTTTCTCAATACCATGCATAATGTTATACGTTTTCTATAAATGAAAGAGGGCCAAGCGCTGTAACCTTTCATTCTAAGGGAATAGCTCCCTATTCTTCAACTGGGGATAGCCAAGGAAATACACTTTAAAAAAACCAAAGTCTTATAACATTAATACTATGCTATCTTCCTCATAATATTTTTTTCCAAAAGATCATTTTCTGGTGTGTGTGTAAAATTATAACCCATTTTTGTTAATAAATTAAGTTGCAGAGATAGATTTGGTTAATGGCAAACTGGCCTACTTTTTATTAAAGGCTGAGCCAAACCAACAGTTCAGCATGAAAAAAAACCCTCATCCTTCCGCAACCTCATACCCTCCATACTCCCAATTCCCATCAGCCTCAGCGAGCATTGACAATGGTCAAGAATGAGGAGAACTGTAGTCCCAAATATTTAACGCATACCAGGTTGAGGAAGGCTGATTTTATTATAGCAATGAATATTTCCAAACCTACCCTTAGCCATAGTCGAAATCTTCCCCTGCTTGTGAACAACCCTGTTTGGAGAAGGATTATTATTATTAATATTATTAGCAGTTGCTAGTCCTTCTCTTGTGTGTTGTCAATGCTCGGTGCATTCCTCACAAAACCGCAGGTTGCAATTACAAGTAATCAGCAGAGTGTTCACCTAAGCTTATCTTTCATTTCTTTTCCTCCGAGGCATTTTAGTTTTTATGAGGGGAAAACAAATAAAAATATTGCACACAGGAGGAAAAGGCTGACAAGAGCTGATGTGCTCATGAATGAGGAGAGATTAGAGAAAGAGTACATTAATTTACTTTATTTATTGCACCCCAAATTTCCTAATGGTGGTGCCCGCCATTAATTGAGTTCCTCTGGAATATTTGTGTGTGTGTGCGTGGCAGGGACGTCACTCAGACACAGGCAGTCCAGTGCTATGGAGCTCCGGCAGCATTAACAGCAGTGTGTGCCACTGCAGCTCATGTGTTATCCTGCACTCGACAAGTGGGCGAAGAGTGATGAACCCTTGTGTTGCTTGCTGCTGCTAAACTTGGAAATAGCTTACTACAGCAAAGCCAGCAAAGCCTTGTTTCATCTTAGCAGCAACTCAAGAGTAGCTCCAAAATCCACATGAGCTCCTGCTACTCACTGTGCCTGCTCTGTCCCCTTTTTGTTCTGTCTCCTGAGGGGGGGGGGACCCCTATGCAATTGAGACACAGCACTTAGGAGTAATGTTTAACCATTTCTGTAGCATGTTGAAAATGTTCCAGACACTTCATGAACACAACTTCAGTAATGCACATAGGCTAGCCTGTTTTGAATGAGAGAGGTGGTGGGATGCCCAAACATCATAACTTGCACAAATGAAGTCAGGGCAAAACCTAAAGTGATGGAGGATATTCATTGCCTGACTCTCCCATTGACTTTTTCTTTTGCTGAAAGTGGCCACAGAGGCACCAAATTCAAATCAGGACCATGGCGCTTGGAGGTGAAATCCCTCCAAAGCTGCTATTAACTACAGAGGGTAGGTCTGGACTTCATTGGCATCTGTCTGTCTCAGTGGAGTCCAACCACTGTGTTAGCAGCATCAGCGTGACATCCCTGGGGCACAAGCCTGGGCAATGTATACGGAGATCCTGAGCTGCCCAGACGACAAGGCCCACCTCTTGGCCTCAATATGTGGTCCAAAGCAAAGCAGAGCAATATGTTTGGCACCAGCTTGGCTGCAAGAGTTGCCGGAAGAAGGCATATAAGGCTCCACCCAACCACCTTAGGGATTCCACTCTGGATTTGTGTAAGATTTACTCCTTAGCCTTTTTTTCTCCGGAAGATATCCCGCAAGGCAGATCACAGTTTTTCTTCTCCTGGATGGGCTGCCTTCCTAGGTTGATGAGCCACATCTGCCCATCAATTCCCCCTACAGTATATGCAAAAAGTACCATCTTGACCATGGACCACTATTGGTTTTGTCCATTCAATCCATTGGAGCCTGTATTCACATGCAGGGGAAGTCCCTAACTCACTGAGGGTTTGAGAACCATCAGCTACCCTCAACTGGTTTAGCTGGCCAGCTGAAGGCGTTTCCCAGGGTGTGGCCGCAATTGCATGTTGACAGCTTCTAGGAGCCACAGGTGAAAGCTGAGTGCAAGGTGGGGACAAAAGGTGGACAAATTACCACAAAAGGAGCAAGACATGTCCCTTACCAGATGTACTCTCTCTCTCCTAACATCCCATACACCTGAGGGCTAGACTGCAGGTTCCTATATTGTGCTTGCCTTTCTTCCTGAAGTTAACAGGAACTTCCAGATGTTTTGTTCTGCAAGTCCTATCAGTTCCGGCTAGCATCAGACTGGTTTAGGCTGACAGACAGTAACTCCCAAGGTAATGCAATGAGCTTTATGATTGAGAAAGGATTTGAACCTAGTCCTAGTCCCATGCTTTAACCATGATACCATCATGTCCAGTTTAGCCCATGTTAAGCTTGTGGCTAACAATTTTTTCACAAGTGAACAGATTGCACATGTGAGGCAATAGGGGCATGGTTCAAACCAATATACTGTATAACACAATCCTATACATTGGAGTTAGTAGGATTTACTCACAAGTAAGTATGCATAGGACTATGGCCGAAGGCATTTTTAAAACCTCTTACACTTATTTGTACAATTATACTATGTTTTTTGTTAATAGAGCATTAAAGTGATTAACTGTGGCTGATGCAAACCCAAATTAATATTGCTAAATTAGAATCATAGAATCATAGAATCATAGAGTTGGAAGAGACCACAAGGGCCATCCAGTCCAACCCCCTGCCAAGCAGGAAACACCATCAAAGCATTCCTGACAGATGGCTGTCAAGCCTCTGCTTAAAGACCTCCAAAGAAGGTCTTAATCTCAAACTCAGTCTTTTATGTTACTGGTACTACTCTGAAAATATGTTTATGATAATAATAACAATGTTAAAGTCTCAGCTCCTTGTGAACCAAATTAGAACTCCTAAGACTGAATTTAAAGACCTTATGTTTACTAAGTTCTGACTTGGAAAGCCTGTTGGCATCAATTAACTTATAGATTCTGGACACACACACACACACAAACACACACACACACTGTAAACATGTACTGTATATATATATTATGAAAAGTTAATGCTTTTGGTTTGTGGGAGGCATATAAAGAAGCTCACAAAAACATTGTAAATTTTAATTCTAGAAAGATTCAACCAAAAAACCAAATTTAGATTCCCTCACTCACAGAAATCACATCAAATTTATCAGCTTAATCACTGCATTTAAAATAAGTTACAAAGAATACTCCAAATTATTTTTGTTCTTGGTTTCTTAGAAACTGATGCAATAAGGGGAGAATTGTCCTATTAAAGTTACTTTCTGATTCAAGACATGGGAGGCAGAAATATTTTACACAATTTAATCTCAAACTCAGTCTTTTATGTTACTGGTACTACTCTGAAAATATGTTTATGATAATAATAACAATGTTAAAGTCTCAGCTCCTTGTGAACCAAATACTGTTTATATCTCAAACATATTGTCCTTACATCACCTGCTATTAAATTTTCCACTAATTTCACAGTTAATTGTGATTTTGTATACCAGTTCAGTGAGGGAGTAAATCTGTGTCCAGACTGTATCATGCCAGATATGGCCTGATTGAATATTTCTTCATTTACTATCCCACAGAAAACTAATTGTCAGGAATACATAATCTATCCTTGTCTTCTTCTTGATATACTACTTTTCTAATTGCCATAATAAGGGGAGTCAATCAAGCTAGGCCCTTGAGATCTGAAGTGGTGCAACCAAGACACAGGTTGACCACCACAAGTCCAAGCCATTGTTGTGTCATTGTTCACCCATGAATGTTGTGTGTGTAAGATTTAAAAAAATGGAAGGAGAGGTGGTTAAATCTTCCCATTTTGATTTCTCAGTTTCTAAATATTAAATTCAATTATCCACATTTCTGGAATATAAAAACATTCTCATGAAAATCTATCAGCATTTTAGTGCAAATTTATCATAATATTTACATTTTTGTATGCAGTTATGACTAACATACACATTTTAAAAAGCAATTTCCCCTACTATAATGCATTTTACATGCTTTTTTTCACCAATACGGGCATTTTAATGCATACCATATGCATTTCTGTACACAATATATGGTCAGAGAACTGCATTGCAAAATTCAGAGAAGTGTGAATTTAAAAGGGTAAGTGTGTTTTGGTTTGCCTATTGGTCTGAGAAGTGTGAATTTGATACTTTTTCATTAAAATGCAAAGAAAACCAAACTTATCCCCCATCCCTAACATGAGCTATCTTTAAAATTAAATGGACAGTAGCCAATGCAAATTTTCGTTTGTGATAGAGAAACAGGAAATGCAACAGACATTTTTAGTGTCTATCCAAGAGAATAGATAACCCTAGACAAGCGACATTCATTTGAGATTTGCCTTCTGCTCCAGTAACGAGCCTCAGCTGTCTCCTCTTGCTTCAGCACCATGTGCTGTAGGTGGAAATGACCTGCTGATTTCAGCTTGCCAAGAGAGGTTGAGCCCATGGTACTGAATGTGGCTTGTTAAAGCTACAGCATTAAATTGGCTATAGTGGGATTGGCAGGTGTGCTTCCTCACCTGAAGGCAAGTTGGCAATTTGTTTTGAGTGGCCAGTCTATTTCTAGGGAGAAGTTCACTTTTCAATTGCTTCCCTTCAGCTCTCAACATTCATCCACAGTGCGCCGCACTATTCCCCTGCAGACATGTTGCGCTCTGAGCTACAGCTACCTTTTGCATTGCACGACTCAAAAAATTGGTTTATTTTTCCTTCTTCCTCCAATTCTAAGCTTCCTCTTTTATCACGAAGGTGAACAAAGCTAAAGTATGATCTCTTGTAAACATTAAAGCTGATGCCACAAGATAACAAAAATGAAAGAGGGTCAAGGGAGAATAAAACGTGGCACGATTCTGCATGAATGGTTTTGTTCTACCTGGATGCACACAAAATGAGGACTGTTACTGTCCCTTCTCAACCATCCCTGGAAGCATTTTATATCTCAGTGGACAGGGAGCAGACACATCAGAGATCTCTCCCTCCAGAAATGAGCCTGCTGTGGAGTTTGCAAACTCCCAGAGGCCCATCAAATTGATGACATTTGGCTTGGAAAGCTTCGCAAATAGAGCAGGCTTCTACAGCTTGTCAAAGGTTTGGTTCCAGTGATCTCCAAGGACCTCAGGCAACTGACCAATTTAGTGCAGGTATCTCTAATCCAAAGGAGCAAAAACACTGTCACCCTGCCAAACTGGTGAAAAATATCATGAAGAAAAGCAATCCCTTCTGCATATAAGCAAGGAAGAAGAGGAATGACAGTGCCAAGGCACACCGGTGACAGATGCTGAGAAGAAACATCTGCATCCTCCACAATAGATACTGCTAAGGGGTCTATGCAGTCACAGAAGCAAATCAATATTTTCTTCTGAGCATACAAACTTATTTCCGTTGCTAGTATGGAGATGGAATAGAGATAATGAGACTTTGGCGCAATCTCACTAGCATTTGTATGAAATAATAGCCATTTTATAAACAAAGCTAGCTTCAAAAATGGAACAAGGAGAATGCAGGGGTTTTACAAAACTCCCACAGGATACAATTTCTGAGGCTAACCGCCCCTGAATGCATTCAGAAAAGCAAACTCAAGTTGTTTAATCCAATCCTTTCAGTTTGATTCACGTTAAGGAAAAGTAGCAATCTGTAATTTTTGGGAAAGCATGAAATAAGTGTCTTGAACAGATGGTTGCACGAGCATGGCCCCCTTCTGATTGGACAAGTGGAACGTGGTCTTCGGAACATTCTGTCCTGCATGCCTTCCACTGCATCGTAAAAGATGTTCATAAATAAATAAATTCAAGTTCCATCAAAATCAAATACACAATGAAGCAGTTAACTGTTGCTGATTTCAATGGGGCTTTGATGCACTTAACCTTTCTCTGATTTTCACACATTGTATGCAAAAGAACCTCACAACTTTTGCAGTTCCAGCTTCCCCCACCCGTGGGAATGGTGTGGTAGAAGTAATGAAAGATCAGGGGAAACACAGTTGGCTGCTCATCTTGAAGAAGCAGCCATCCAAACAATGGGGCAGGAAAAAGAAGAGAGTGAGGGCCAAAAGCAGCCCTCTATGGATGTCTCATGAAGCAGATCACTTTTAGTCTTCATCCTACAATTTTGCCCTAAAGAAGAACCTCCCTGACTGGCAAACATAAACAGAATAACACATGCAGAAAACCCTTTTTTTTTGAGATTTGAACATTCAGTTCAACAAATTCCAAGTTTTACTATCTTAGGTTCACAAATGGCTCTTGGGGGAAATGCAGAATAGCTCAGAACTCCTACGATTTCTTGCTTGGGTTTCCCTAGAAGTAAAAATCCATGCCTTGTACTAGGAATAGAAGAATAATTTTGGGATGAAATGTCTGGATGCTTCTGCAGGAAGAATGGTGGTTGAAGCTGCACTCTTCTGTATTTTAGGAAATCTCACAAATGGAGCTTCTCCCTGCATGATGTGTGTGTGTTAGTTTCACATTTTAAGCACACTGATTCATCCCATAGGCTGTATATGGTTGGTGTGGACCATTTGGTAGTAGGATTTCTGGAAGACCAATAGCTGTCCAGCTCCTGCATCAGTACCAGTAACCTGAAATGACTTGGTCAACCCTGAAGCTTTTTAGCAGGACAGGCGAATGAAAAAAACAAAGTAAAGTTATTAGTGCTAATGCAGGGGGGTGCTTGGTGTCATGCCCCCCAGCCTGCCCTCTATCTCTGCAATTTATTTTCTCTCCCCAGATGAAGGACATTATATTTATTAGCACCACCCTTGCCCTCCTTGCCCACAGCAGCTGCCGTTATGACCTTCCCTATTCACTTTCCAATTAAATTCTCTGCTCCTGTGGAACAGCTCAGCAGGGAGTTTCTTGGTCTCTCTCCCCGTCCAAGTTTGGTTGGTCAAAATAGCCCCTGGAAATTTCTAGCTGAGTCCTAAGTAGGATATTATAAATTGGAAACAGCACACTGCGCTGAAAGGATAGGCACTTCATCAGTGCTAAAATAGCAACTCCCCAGGATCCAGATTGACAACTACATTCCCAAAAGGTTGAGTTTAAGCTTTAAAACTTTATGTTATCAGTGGGGTTCATAATAGCTTTTAAAAGCCTGAAATATATATAATCTATTACACACACACACACACACACACACACACACACACACACACACAGCTCAGTGTGTATCTGCACATGCGTGCATTGGGCCTTGTCTCTCTCTCTAAAAGGCTATCTACAAACAGCTTTATATTTTAAAGCAGTAGTAGCCAACATAGTGCCCTCCAGGTGTTGTTAGACTCCCATGTTAGAATCCCATGAGCCTCAGTCAGATTGCCCAATAGGGATGGTCTATCCCTATTCCACATTGTCTACCGCTATTCTAAACTATAGAGGAAAGGGTCTGTATTTCCATTGTGGGGATGGTTTCTTTGACAATGCAGAAGTCTGGCTAATTTGGATCAGATTTTTTTACCTGCCTATGGAGCTCCTCACCTGAAAGCTACAAAGCATTGTAAAGGTGACAGATGTCACTAAAAGAAGATTTGCTTGCAAGGGAAGAAATAAAAAAAGAAGGGAAACAACATAAGTTGAAAGAAGAGTTTCTCCCTCTGAAAGTTTCCCTTTCTGGATAAGAATTCCCTTCCCTCAAAAAATAGACAAATAAAGGGCTTAGTGGTTTTATAAATAAGAAGAATGAAATTTATATCCAAATCTGCTTAATGGGCCACTCTATATTTATTGCCTTCCCTATGTACTAGTTAGTGTCAGGATAGCCTGCTGTGGAACTCACACCTCTTCACTCTTCACACCATCCTTTTTACAGCCAATCATACAATCATAAGAAGAACCCTTCTGGATCAAAGGCACATCATTCTGTTCTCACGGTGGTCAGTCAGGTGCCAGTGGGAAATACACAAGCAGGACATAAGCACAACAGCACTCACTCTTGAGCCATGCTCAGATGTTCACTTGAACACATGGAGGGTTTAATCTGGGGGTGGGGAAAAGGGTCCACACACAAGCCTCACCCCAATGTCTTTGGGCACACCAGCTAATTTTCAGATACTTGTGATTAGCGTTAACATCTTGAAGATTTTTTAACAGTGTTTTCAACTCAATGTATTTAGAAAACGCCCTGTAAGTGGTAACACTAGCTTATCAGGGACATTTTCTAAGCATCTTATATCAGTTTAATCCTTCATCTCTTCAGGTGAATGCCTGAACGCAGCTTTTCCCATGTATTGACAAAATGCATAGGGCAAATGCATGGAGAGTGTCATGTATAGTTTGGGTTGTATGCAGTGTTAGAAACTGGGAATAGAAAGCTAGGAGCCAAATGGCTCCTGGGACCTGGATTGTGGGTGCCAAAACAGAATGTCTATTCGCCATTGGGGGGGGCAACACTTTTTTACTTGTAATTTTGATAAGCATGAACTAATACACAATTAACATAAGTGACACATTGTTAACATCACACTTTTGAAAGAAATTGTCAATACATGTTTAATTTGGTGTTTACAATAAAATATTGCCACCATACTTTATTGTTAAACTCCTTAACATTTTGTCTATCTTTAACATATACTTTGAAGCTTCAAAGCACATACATTTCAATAGTCCTTGAGTATCAGCCAGGTGCAAAAAATGGCACCCAGCCTTTTTGAGGTGTTTGCAAATGGAGAATCTTTAGGCGCAAAATGCACTCGGCGCCCTGCTAATTTCGAACCCTGGTTGTATGATAACTATATCCCCAACTACCCCATTCCCAGTATTTGTCTATTCAAGGTCAAGACTTGTGGAGAGGTTAGGGTAGCATAGTAAGGCACACCTTCATTCCAGGAAGAAGATGTACTAATGTATCTGCTGGGAAGAAACAGAACTGAAAAAGAGGTTCAAAACAGTAGCTCAGGACCACGGACAGATCACAAGGGAGATGAATGCAGTTAGGCCAGAAAACCGGGGGGGGGGGGGGAATTGATACTTCATCAGCAATAACTGAGCTTGGAAATACTTTAGTGCAAAAAAGGAATAGCACGGTACCAGAGGGGTATTTTGAGGACATCCACTGGCACACCTGAGAGTGCTGCAAGAGAAGCAATCCTGGAAGTATTCTGCTCTCTCTTCAGGCTCTGCAGATATTTGTTCTCCAGTGACAAGTTTTATAGGATAGCTAAGAGATGATGTTCTGGCCCTGTGGCAAAACACACACACACACACACACACACACACACACACACACACACACCCTGCTTCTCAAAGCAGTTGTCCTAGTGTCTGTCTTGGTCAGCAGCACCCTTGATTTATAATCGGTTTCAGGGATGTGGTTAATTCTGCCTCACTCTGTTGCATACAAAATTATAATTTGCAGTCACTCTCAGGATACTAGATGTGACAGATACCATTTCAATCACTGCTGTTCCCGGTGCTTAACTGACAATTGGGACTGACATGAAGATCCAAGTCATTTCATATTGTTTGGCAGATGGGGGTTGGGATCAGCAAAAGATGTAGAGTACTCAAGCCTTGGACATTCACAGTGGACTAATGAATAAATAAATTTCTCTCCTGAGACAATCAATAAGAAGCCAGGTTTTGGGGGCTTTCTTGAAGACAGGCTGCCCATCTTTATCTCCAGGCAGCTCTCCACTCAAGGGAGACCCCTGCTCTCCAATTAGCTTTCCTTAGCTACCCCCCAGATCTGACTGGACATTGCTAAAGGAGTTGGATGCTGTAACTGGTTTTGCTTAAACTTTGAGTCACAATAGGGCACTTGTCCTGGTGCAGTCTTGCACAGTGTAGTTCACATGCTCAAATATACCAGAGATATATAGCACTTGTATTGTGACGAATCCTAACCCCCATTTTGGAGATTGTCTGATGGCACATTATAGTTTGCTTCATAAGCTAGTACCTTAGCACATTTTGAGGATTGTACTGATGGCAAATTCCATTAACTGTGAGCTAGAATATTATTTTCCAGTGGGTTTTGTTATTTTTATGTCTGCAACTTCCTAAGATTGGGCATGTATATGTAAAGCAGTGTTTCTCAGACAGCAGGGTCAGGGGTGATAGGAGCTGTAGTCCAACAACAGCTGGGGACCCAAGTCTGAGAAGCATTGACATATAGGGATGAAGGGACTTTCCAACTTTGACTCTTGCATCACAACACTTGCTCTCCACCTCAGGGCATGTTCTGATCCCTCTATGAATTCTTTCATACATGCTCCTGCCTCACTTTAAAGTTTGTGACTGCTAGGGCTGAATACAGTTTTGTAACAGTGGGCTCACCAGTGCTGTGTGCTGAAGCATTATAAATTCTGCTTTCTATCCTTTTTATACACAAAGTGTTCGTATTAGCCCAGTTTGCCACATCATTAAACTTTGAGCTCTTGTGGAGGATGCTATCTACAATAATCCCTGCTCCTTTTCTGAATCCCTGCTTCCCAGGCACAAATCTAACTGCTCACTACAGATCATAATCAGATTTCTGTATTAATGCTACAAACTCTGCAATGAGAAAATCCAAATTTTGTGATTGGGTTAAATATCCGAATACTGTATATTGAAATTCACACATGCACATGCAATTTCCCCTTATTTCTTTCTTCTTCTTTTTTAAAAAACCTTTATTTGGGAGTTGAATAAGGGATTTAGGAGTGAATGTATTGGTGTGGTGGAGAGGCCGAAAACACCTTGAAAGGACAGAGAATAGTAATGAAATACCTGAAGAACATGAGCTATATGGTCTGACCATGGGGAACTATGGCCATACCAAAAGTGATCAGGGTTTGGCTCTAATTCAGAGATGCTCACATACAAAATACATTATACAAGACTAGTACCATGTCAGAGGTTGTTTGGGAGGGAAACATCCAGCGGAACAAACACTATATTCGGATACATACATGTTTACATTCAGAATGAGAGAAGGATGGGAAGGTGCATCCTCATACATTCTGTGGAGTATGTTGAGAATTGTGAATTTGCATCAAATGGTATGCATTGGTCCAACAGATCAATTTCCCCATCACTTGGTTTGCTCATGTGCACCTATATCCAGTATACTGACCTGGAGTTAATCTTTGAATCTGCCCTTCCTCCCTCATAAATGAGGATGCAGTGTATACCTTCATCTGCATAACAACTATTCCTTATCCCTAACATGCATGCAGCACATGCGAGTTTAAAAAGGACCTGGAAGGCACAACATGACTGCAAGTTCCTTTCCAGGAGTCTGCCTGCCTGCAGTGTCTTGGAAAGCCAAAGTATGGCTTCATGTGCCATGCAAACCAAGTCCACGAAAGAAAGCTGAGAGACTCACAGAACATTGCACTATGCTGGAAGTTGCTGATTGGCTATGTCTTCAACAATAGGGCTGCAGCTGTGGAAGAAAGATTCTATATCACCTTATCAGAGGACTGTACAAGAGAGAGGAGTCTAAGTTTGGTGAACAATGTTATTAATATTTTAGGCTACTTTTGACCCCATATGGCAAATCTTTACATTCATATTGATCGCAAGACTGGGAGTAGATGTGGGGATATTTGCAGCAGGAAGCAAGGAAAGTACCATTGCTAAATCACAGAATCCTAAACTTGGAAAGACCTCAAAGGTCATCAATCGCAACACCATGTCAATGCAGGAAATTCACCGCTATAGATAGCATTGGTAGTAAGAAGCTTTCGTTTCTGACAAGTAAGCAGCTGACCAAGGGTGGTGGTTGATACCACTGTTGGAAGAGGTGCTAGAGATAATTTGAGGTGGAGCTGTCATGAAGAAAGTGCGAGATCCCATTGCAATTAACTGACTAATCTTAGGTGTCCTGCTGAATTAAATGCATCCAAAACATCAAATCTTCAATACACAATTTAAGGTGCATCTCCTTTCAACATTTTATTTTCTATTATGTTGATGGAATTACTAAAGTGATGAGGAGAAAAGCTATCATGGGTGCCCTATAGAAATTACGCTGCTATATATAGAGAGGGGGGGGGGAGTTTGCCTCTCTTCTGAAACTGTGTCTAATATATCTTTCCTTTATATTTTTTTGCCTGGTGAAGTAATCACCACCCTCAGATTTTACCTGCCTTGTTGACTAATCTCAACAGTCTTTCTCTTGGTGCATTTGTTTAGATAATTCTTGTTTCCTCTGATTTAGCACACAGGAAAAAGCATTAGTAACACTCTTGGTTTCAAATGAACACTATTAATATCTGCCTCTGCAAAGGACTGTGGTGTAATTTTGATAAATGTGGCTCGGAAGCTGATCTGACAAGAGTCTAGTGCTAAGCTTGCATGTTCATACCCCATCGCTCCACATTCCAATGGGTGCACAAATGGGTGTGGAACACAATGTAGAGTTGGGGTATGACAAGGGGGATGGGGCAGAGAGGGCCAAGAGACGTGGTATGTTAATCACAACCTACTTGAAATTATACTGAAGTTCATACTGAAGTGCCTGGAGAGATTAGGAACACTGACATTGAAATTTTAAATAAGCTGCGTCTTGAAAAATGTGTGATGATGCAGTCTCTCTCTCTCTGTGTGTGTGTATGTGAGAGAGAGAGGGGGGGGGGAGAGAGAATGAGAAAGAGAGAGAGAGATGCCAGAAGACTACTTTCCATTACATTTTAAACACATTGGTGTACTCTTGAGAGTCCACGTACATGAAAATATGATTTAGGATCTGTAATGTCCATTCAAGTAAAGAAAGTGTGCAAACTCCAGAACTAATTCTGGAAACCTCCTATACTTGCTTTCAAAAATAAATATTCACACTACTTTTCCAATATTACATATCCAAATCTCTTTAAAAAGTAATGTGGGAAATGGCCTTGAAATTGCAAACAGAATAGGCATTGTTGGATGACTGTAATTCTGACACAGCTGTATTAATTGACCTTGGCTGAATCATTTCATCTGTACATTCTCCACTATCTCCTTTGCAAAATGAACTGTTATTAATTCCTCAGGAATATAAACCATTTCAGAAGCTGGAAGTCTAAGAAAGTTATGCAGGAAATCCTTGTGAAATCTTAAACTTAGTAAAAGTGAAATGCAGCTTATCAGTACTGACAACATGACAGAAATGGCATTTTTATATTTAGTTACTGCTAAGTAACATAATTTTCACATGCATGTGCATAATCATGGTGGACATGTTGCACATACTATTTGATAATTTTATCCTTTTATCCAGTATACCTGAAGGAGCGTCTCCACCTCCATCATTCTGCCCGGACACTGAGGTCCAGCACCGAGGGCCTTCTGGCGGTTCTGGCGGTTCCCTCGTTGCGAGATGCCAAGTTGCAGGGAACTAGGCAGAGGGCCTTCTCGGTAGTGGCGCCTGCCCTGTGGAATGCCCTCCCAACAGGTGTCAAAGAGGAAAACAACTACCAGACTTTTAGAAGACATCTGAAGGCAGCCCTGTTCAGGGAGGCTTTTAATATTTAATAGAGTATTGTGTTTTATTTTTCTGTTGGAAGCTGCCCAGAGTGGCTGGGGAAACCCAGACAGATGGGCGGGGTACAAATAATAAATTATTATTATTGTTATTGTTATTGTTATTGTTATTGTTATTGTTATTGTTATTGTTATTATCCTGGAACATCACAGGATGTTAAATGACTTCCCTTCACAACTATGAGGGCTAGATGCTTAGCACAAATAAGCATCAGTTGACCTGCTCAGTCTTCTCAGAAGTGCCCATGAGTTTCACATAATTGCTCCAGAGGTCATATATGGACTCTGGACCATATACTGGCAACTAGTGTATCAGTAGAGAGAGAAAATGAAAAGACCAGCAATGGAAGGCAACTGATGCTTCAGGTAGAAGTATCAGGCTGTTAACATCAGCAAAACCATCTGTGTACTGACTTGGTTTGCTGAACTGGGTGTCTGGAACTAAAACAACAACAATAACGATGCAATGCAGAAAGTCAATAAAACTATAAAGAACCTGGTGGAATTTTGGTTCAAAAAGCATTTAAATGGGTGACTAGAAATATTAGCAGGGCATTTCACTCCCCACAGATATTTGAAAAGAAGCTGTGCACATAACTGTTTGTCTGCACCAGCTGTATTTGCTGGTATTTCTCCAGCATGATACTGGTGCATTCTGCACTTTAGTACAGGCAGTGTATGAAAGGTGTACTGCAATACTGCACATGTCTATTGAGAAGGAAGGAACCACACAGAAGAGGCACACTGACCATTATAAAATCAAGAGAGAACATACCTGCACATTCTGGAAAGAAAATTCATTCCTTCTTCGGGGACTATTCTAAAAACAACCGTACAGACATTTTATACATTAAGCAATTAATCTCCCGCTTTTAAAAATTGATTTAAAAACAACACAAATTCTCAAACAGAATTTTCTTTAGCATAATTACCTCATCCTCATTTAATTTAGATGAAGTAATTACCCTAAAAATGTCTGGAAGATTAATTGCATAATATATAAAATGTTTGTATGGTTGTTTTCAGAACAGTCCCTGTAGAAAGGAACTAAACCTTTTTGAAATGTACCTATACTATTTGGCATTGTTTTTCTCTCTCTCTCTCTCTGTATGAAGCAATCTCTATTGAGTTCAATGGCATTTTCTCCTGGGTAAGTGTATTAGCAGGGGTAATCAATATGGTGACCTCTAGATGTTGTCATGCTACAACTGCCATCGCCCCTGGCCTGGCCATTCTGTTTAGGGGTGTGTGTGTGTGGAAACTTTGCTCCAACATGATATGTGGAAGGCACCAACTTGCATAATATTGGGAGGGCACTACAGTGGACCGCAGGAATGAAGAACCAGTGACTGGATGTTGTTGCACTACAACTTTTATAAGCTCCAGCTAAGGATGTTGGGAACTGTGGTCCAGTAACATCTGGAGGCTCACGGGTTCCCCATCCCTGGTATATAGGGTTGCAGCCTCTAATACCACTGTGTGGAGGAAAAAAGAAAAGAGAACCAAAACCCAAAAGAACATTGAAACTTTCTCCTTCACAATTGTAGCAAAACCTATACAGGGCCATCACCATCACATCCTGGAGCAATTCTTGCATTTCCTTCCAGAGGGTCCAAACTGCAACTTGAGGAGAGAGGGATACTTGCAAATGGGAAAAGATTATATGGAAGAGAGTTACAGACGGCTTTCCACAACATTAGATCAGATTTGGAACCCATCATGGCTGCCTTAAAAGTAAAAGAAAAGAAAAGAAAAGTGTATGCTTGGGTTTCCCATTTGACCCTACAAAGTTCATCTGCAGCAGAGCATAGCTACCTTGCATTCACCATTGTGCCGCCGCTGCTGCTGCTGCTAGTTGCCTGCAGCAGTCGGAGCTGTCTCCATCTAGTAGAGAGATCAGAATCCATTAAATAAAGAGGAGGATTGTTTAGAGCCGGAGTTCACAGGAGCAGGCAGGCTCAAGCTGGGCCAGCACAATTTCACCTTTGTAAAGGGGAAAAAATGCCACCGGTCCTCCTCCCACCCACCCGCTCCCGAAGCCTCCACAGCCTATTGAGCAATTGTTTCTGCACAGCAACTCAACTCTAATTGATCTGGACACCGCAGCTAATTTCCCCTCAGACATCTGTTAACACACATTAGTGTATGTCATTAAGTAGGGAAACACAGTTTAAATGGAAGGGGCAGAGCTCAAAGGCCTTGTGTTTGGGGAGGCGAGAACAGGCAGGGGGAATGACAACAGGGAGGAGATGTTTATGCACTAATGTTGTAACTGGGTAGTGGAGAAGGAGGGGCTTAGATAAGGTTAGATGCCTCCATGCTGCCGTCTAATCTATTAGGCTAATGTACTCCCGAAAGAAGCAGACTTCAGTTATAGATGAACTACAGTACACAAGAGCCTTGGCAATCGCACAAACTATAAACAAAAGCTATTACTGATTAAACAAAGGAAGCTGCTCTCAGGTCAGGCTATTTTTCTGTCTAGTCCTGTATTGTTTATTGTGGCTGGCCAATGGCTCTTCAGGGTCTCGGGCAGAGAAAGGTCTTTCCCATTTTCTGCTGCCTCTCATTTATTTTACTAGAGATGCCAGAGACTGAACCTGGGACTTTCTGCATACAAAACATGTGTTTGGCCACTAAGTTCAAAAAACCTAAGTTCAAACATACTGTAAATCAAATTTCCCTTCTGCATCTTTTATTTCCTTTTTGTCAGTCAGTCTTTACAGTGGCCATAGAGATTGTGGTAGACCAGTCTTGTTCCCCATACTGCAGATGGATGTAGAAGCTAAAGCTGCTTCCCTAAAACAGCTAACACCACATCCACAACATACTCTGAAAGCACATTTAAAATGGATGGATTCCTCCATGGAAACCTGGGAACTGTAGTTTGCTTAGGGTGCTGGGAACTGTAGCTTTGTGAGAGAGAAACTACCGTTCCTGGGATTCTTTGAGAAAAGACATGTGCTTTAAGTGTATGGTGTGAATTCATAACTGAGACGACTTGCCAGGGCATAGCCAAAACTTAGCTCAAAGTCATATATTGCACTAGCTCTGATGTTATTCCCCGAAGAGGAATTATGTGTTTCAAGTTTGTACAAGATTGATATTGTTTCACATTTACATCCAAATCTGGAAGCTCAAAGCAATTCCAATACTGTCTCAACAGGGTCTCACAATTAATGGTGTCAAAGCCACAGACAGTCACATTTTGCCTGTTAATCTCCATATGAAACTCAGTCTACATGGCTACCAATGCCTATACCACCTTGACTATCCCCCAAACCCAGAATGAAGCTGAAATGAACTGGAAATATAAATCACCTCTATCCAGAAACAACTGCGCTACAGAGGTTAACAGTGTATTCAACTCTATCTTGTTTTCTAAAATTTGTTGTGCTGTTGCTTTCTGTGTGCATTTAACTTTTGTTATCATCCAGGTCCTAATCACATTTGAATATAACCCTCCGTACACCACCACCAAACAAATAAAAAACAGCCTTCAAGTCCATTTTGGAAGGGCAATAGAATTTGTTATCAATGTGCTTTTTCAAATTTCTCACTGCTTGCTTAACATTTTGATTGCTGTATTTGTTTGATGTTGTATCCTTACTTATAGGAAGAGAGGGGATCCAACATTTAAACAAGATTGCCTGGGAAAATGAAATGGATAGCAGGAGTGAAAAGGAAAATATTTATCTTGCCTGTCCCTGTCAATGCTGTGCTGATGAACTTCTGCACAGCAGCTGGATGTTGGATGCATGCTATGAATAAATACTGGGAGCTCGGCAGCATGGGTTAGAGATCAGAAGAAAAACCACCTGCAACTCTTTCCATCATAAATATACACCACTCAGCAAAGAGGGAATGGATCTCATTTGAGCTCAGAGTGGTAGTAGGCAACCATTCTTTCCAATCCCATAGCTCCTTAGCACATCGGACAGAAGTGAAGCATACAGAGAGGTGGCACTATGCACTCTGCTTGATGATACAGCTGGAGAACCTAAAATATTTGGCACAGAAATATTATGGGATGGGAAACTTGTGACTCTCCAGATGTTGCTGAGCTTCAACTCCCATCATCCCTGACCACGGACAATGCTGGCTGGGACTGATGAGAGCTGGGAGTCTAGCAAAACAACAACAACAACTTATTGCTTGTACCCTGCCCATATGACTAGGTTGCACCAGCCACTCTGGGCAGCTTCCAACATGGTATAAAATAACACATGATACAGCAAACATTAAAAGCTTCCCAATACAGGGCTGCCTTCATCCAACACCATTTCTGAGTGTCTTGTGCCAAGTTTAGCTCATTAGTTCTAGCACTACACACATCAACCTGTGCTCAGAGTTACAGTGACACAAGATACCAGACACCTTTAAATTATATGAGTGGAGTGATACATTTCACAGAATCATCACTGTACTCTTTAAAGACTTGTATAGTGTTGTAAAATGTTACTGCCTTTTGCATAGATTCCATAACTATGGAAAAGGCCTACCCCTATTATAAAGTGAAACATGATGGATATCAGTGTCGTCAAAGATTCTATGCCATCTCAAGTGATAGATGAGCAAGGAATGCAGTGCATGTTGCGATTGCCATTAACGGTCCTCCATTAACGGTTCATCCAGAGGCTGGGCGCTTAGAAATGCGAGCACACACACATTCAGTATATTTATTGTTTTCTGACCTGTTTTAAATTTAGCATATTGAAAATGTTGACATACGGTATATGTAAGTATTCTACATAATTCCCCCCCCCCATGGTTCTGAGAAGTCACAGAAATAGAACGAGAAGCATGTGAAACAGGTAAACTAAGAATTTCCTAGCCAGCATTATTCATCATGGATGATGACCTGTGTTAAAATAACAAGAAAGCAACATAATTTCTACATTATCTTTAACTTCTAATGAACTGGTGTAACTTTGTAATCTGGAGCTCTGAAAGAAAAGACGAAAAGTCTCTGTTTCAGAGGCAATGAGGGAAAACATTAAGTAAGATTGCTCCAAAGAATTTAACCTCCATTAAACAAGCAGCAGCAACAACAACAACAAAACATTTTTACTAGGTAGGAATTTTAAGGCGTGATAAGGAGACTTCTATAACACAGGAAATAGTTATACATTATCATGGCAAACAAGTTTGTTGTAGGGTATGATCTGTCCTGGAACCTATTTCACATCTCATTGGGTAGCTGACTAAAATCTGATTTATACATGTTCTCTTGTTTTGTCTCCCTTGGTGTCCTGAGATGATTGTTTTTGAAGGCAGACACCAGCTCATTAGAGGATGCTAAAGATGATGAAGAACTATGTTGCTATCTTATTATTCTAACACAGATCATCCTCCATGATGAATAATACAGAATGGGAAATTCAGAGTGTACCTGTGATATAAACATACTTCCAAACCATCTTGTCTCTTTGACTTTGCCTGCAGACCCTAGACATACAAAGGATTCTAAAAATGGTAGAGCAGGCGGTATCCTCATTTGACCCTCCTCCAGGGTAAATAGTATCATCCAGCTGTTTGTACCCCACAAAGACTTTCCTCCCTGCTGGCTTGGAAGCCAGTCATCTGCTTTTCCTCACACCATCTGCAGTACAAGAGAGCTGATGGTACCATCTGCAGTACAAGAGAGCTGATGCCCCTTTCCTACAGATGCTTCGGCTTGCATCTGAATGGCTTCACGTGAAATGGTGGGATTCTCCCCCCCCCCCAATGCATAATTATGGACTCATCCACGCAATCATGGTTATTGTGAGAAGGTGGTAATAATAATCACCAGTCTGCAATCATGAGTCTGCTGATAATGCTGACAGACGTGAGCATCTTTAACTTAAGCAAAAGTGAGCTCTTTAAAAGCAGAATGGCTGCTCTAAAGAGGCCAAGTAGTGGAGAAAGGACAAGTGATAACAGTGCTTAGATTTCACTGTAGTACATTTAGGCCACCACAGATGAAAAATTGATGAAAAGTTCTACCTACCCTCTCCCCTTGGTTGGTTGGGCCACAAAGCCCAGCTCCCTCTGCCAGCATAGCTGTTTCATTGCCCTTAGTGCCTGCTGTCATTACTTTGCAGACCTTCATGAAATTTAACCACCCACCACTGCATATAATTCATATATATAAGGAACAGTGTCTCATAGATTCAGACACAGCTTTTGTGTCCATAGCTGCCAAGAGATCGCTGGACTCAAGCACTCAGTGTTGATAGGAAAGGAATAGTGACATAATGTTTTATCTGCCCTGTTTATAGCTTATGGACACACAGCACTCATTAAACTTTAGAAGTGTGGGCAACAGAAAAGATGGCTATGGCTTAGACTAACACCTGCTACACAAGCTTGCTTGAGAAGTTATTGATAGGTGGAGTTTCAAGGGAAAGAAAGGGTTTCAGGGCAGCACTGTAGGTTCTCTATTCCCACAGGTGATTGAGTGGGTGCTACTGAGCAGCTGAACTGAGCTGGCCAATGAATATATGAAATGACTCAACTGGAAAGCATTGTGTTTCCGATGATATATGAAAGTTCTACCTGTATGTTTGATATCTGATAGCTCGTTTGTACTTGATGCCCTTTTAAAACACAGAACATATATGTAAGAACCAGTTAGAAGTGAGCTGGGATGGCTCTGGGATGCTCTCGCGAGATCTCACAGGACAATTCAAGTTCCTGAGGGATTGCAGGACTTCCATTCTGAAATGACTCTGTGAACAAACAGAAATTAAGAACTATGCTGCTTACCTACATTGATGTCGAAGGAAACTGCTAAGTGACAGATCTTTGTTGGCAACGGTTTATAACAGTACTTTGGGACATGGGCTTGAGAAAGGAGTGAACGATTATAGCAATGCTATACAGTGGTACCTCGGGTTAAGAACTTAATTCGTTCTGGAGGCCGTTCTTAACCCAGAAACTGTTCTTAACCTGAGGTACCACTTTAGCTAATGGGGCCTCCTGCTGCTGTTGTGCCGCCGTCATGCGATTTCTGTTCTCATCCTGAAGTAAAGTTCTTAACCTGAGGTACTATTTCTGGGTTAGCAGAGTCTGTAACCTGAAGCTTTTGTAACCCGAGGTACCACTGTACTGGAGTTTCTTAGAAGTGCTGGGCTTTAAATGTGAGAGTGACAAGTAAGTCTTAGGTTACTAGAAGTCTAAGAATATGACTTTTTCCTCACTTACAGAAGTGAAAAACAGATGTACACCTGTGCAAGTGAGAAGACTATTAAATGTAGGTGAAGTAAGAAGGTGTGATTCTCAGATGCTTCAAAGCTGAAATCACATGGGGACATGAACAGTTGTATCATATACTCATCTGTTATAAATTGGCCACAAACTAGCCATCAACAGGACAATTACTTAGATTTGACTTGATACCTGTTTATTTTGTTAAATTTAATATCCTATCCTTTACTCCCTGAAACTCCTAAGAAAGCTTACAGTGTCTATTGCAATGTGTTTGACAATACAAGCCACAAATTGGACATTTGTGAGTTGATAAAAAGCTGGTATACCACTGTGGCAAAGAGACTATGGTTGCATACACACCATACATTTAAAGTCCATGGCTTCACCCAGAAAATCCTGGGAACTCACAGAGCTCCATTTTCAAGCATCCTTAACAAACTAGATTTCCCAGGATATTTTTTTTTTCAGGAGAAGTAATGAGCTTTAAATCTATGGTGTGTATTTTTTTAATATATGGTACAGAACTTGGACTTATAAGATTGATGGAGATTTAATTTTCCAACGGTTAAAGGAAATTTTCACACTAAAATGCTGATGAATTTAAACAAAATGCAAACTGATGTGGAAATGTGGAGAACTGAATTTAAGGCTGAATTATTATTTTTTAGAAAATAAGAGGAACTGATATTGACAGATCCATCCATCCCTAAAGGTAAAGGTAAAGGTACTCCTGACCATTAGAACTAGTTGTGGACGACTCTGGGGTTGTGGCACTCATCTCACTCTATAGGCCGAGGAAGCCGGCGTTTGTCCACAGACAGCTTCCGGGTCATGTGGCCAGCATGACTAAGCCGCTTCTGGCAAACCAGAGCAGTGCACGGAAACGCCATTTACCTTCCCGCTGGAGCAGTACCTATTTATCTACTTGTACTTGGCGTGCTTTCAAACTGCTAGGTGGGCAGGAGCTGGGACCGAACAACAGGAGCTCACCCCATCACGGGCATTCAAACCACCGACCTTGTGACCGGCAAGCCCTAGGCTCAGTGGTTTAGACCACAGCGCCACCCACGTCCATCCCTACTGTGGAGTTATTAGCTGTGTACATGTGCATAGGTCACTCTTGGCTCTTTTCAGTACTCCCTCTGATGGAATTTGTTCACTTCTTCAATTTCTTCCCTCACATAACACCCCACACTTTCCCTTTAGGCTGAGACAGAAGTGAAGTTTTGAAATTCCTTCCAGTTTCAAGATAGTTGCATTTCTAAGTGACTCCCATGTTATAACATGCACTCACATTCAACTCTGTCAACATATCGCCGGAATATATCGCCGGAAAATTGCTTTGGGCATCCAGATTGTACAAGCAATTTTTTTTCAGCAGAATGATACTGCTTGTTAGGAATACATCACTTTAGAGCTAGATAGACATAAGAGATGTTAAGTAAAATATACATTCCTTCTAGATAGAAGCATTAGAAGAGATCAATGTGAGTACAAGAGATTTAAAGATCAATGTAACAATCAATTACAGAATGATTGCTCACCAAATCTACAGAGGAGGAGGGGAAGGGAGAAGCAATGAGTTTCAATTACAGGAAATTAACTTTTAGTTAAACATTGAGAAAAATACAATGCAGCTCAGTAAGAAAATAATGTTCTGTAGAGTTCCGTACTTTCAAGAGAATTCAAATGCCAAGGATGGGCTATAGGTGGCCAAGGCAGAGCCAAAACTGATCAAAGATGGGCAACGGAAAAAAAGCTTCAAGTATTGATTGGGAAGCAGCAGATATGCAGAGAAACAAGCAGGCCAAAAGAAAGAAAGCCAGATTGACAAAGACAAAGGCTGTGTAGACATAGCCTTTGAAATGTGCAGAGGCTTTTTTTTTTCACAGTGTGCTTTTATATGTAGTCATTTACAATTGCACACACCTTCACACCATCTAAAGGGGCATCTACTATCCATGTGGTCTGTACACATAGGTGTGTGTACACATAGGTTTTCAAATTAGAGTGCAACCATGTTATCTATTCTCCTCAATTCCTGTTCCTACTATTATTATTATTATTAGTAGTAGTATTTCTTCTTCTTCTTCTTCTTCTTCTTCTTCTTCTTCTTCTTCTTCTTCTTCTTCTTCTTCTTCAACAACAGAGGGGCTGGAAACTAGTGGGGTGATATTTATCAGTATAGATAGGTGGCTATGTAGCTGCTTCCTGTTCCTCCTATTTCATTCATAGACAAGTTAAACATTGGGAGGTGGCACAGCCCTGCAACATCAGCATGTCTACCTCAAAAGGAGTTGACCTGAGAAAGTGCTCACTGTGGCACATGTAGGTAGCATGAGAAGTGCATTATTGGCACAAAATGGAATATAATGGTTCCAGCAGAATGCACTTAATATAAACAAATAGAATGGGACATATCCAATATAAAAGTCTATTTTTTTCTTATTGTTATTGCACCAATTGGTTACATTTAATGTTCCAACAAGAATCTCACCCTGGTTCTTTAAAATTCATAGCAGTCTCTCTCTCTCTCTCTCTCTCTCTCTCTCTCTCTCTCTCTCTCTCTCTCTCTCTCTCTCTCGTGTGTGTGTGTGTGTGTGTGTGTGTACCTCCATAGAACAGTACTGATCATCCCCAGGTATATATATTTTCACATAGAGAAGGAAACGTGTGATGAAAGTGATCATAGCATAGCCAGCAATAACAGGTGTGATTTTGGTGGCTGTAAAAATGTGTTTTCATAATCAATATAGGGACTAAGACATTTGCTTCCAACCTTGTATGTGCTTTGCCTAGTTTTTACATTACTTTGTTAATGTCTGTACCTACTAGAGAAAAAAGTCAATAATTTATTTTTATTTTATATTACTAAATTTATATCCTGACCTTCCTCTCAATGAAATGTTCATATGTATGTCATATATGCACATATGTATCTTGTGTGGCCTGTTGTAGGTTGACAAAATATGCTTTTGAACAGAATCACGAGAAAGAGCTTATACAAATTTGTAATCTTTAAGCATCCTGCTGGATTTGCAGAGAGTCAAGGGCATAAGGTCTCCAAATGGAGATGGCTGGCTAACGCTTCATGCAGGGAAGAAGGGGGAAAAAAATCGTATTTTCCGCTGATGGTAATTTTATCTCTGCAATTAGTAGAGCAACCTTCACAAAAGGCATTATTCACATGTGTTCAAAGGGAACTTTGATTGTGAAAAGCTTCTGTAGGCCAGAGCTTCAGCAGCTGAGGTGCGACTGAAAGCCTGCTGAAAAGCGCTCGTTTTCACTCTCTCGTTTCAAATTCATCTCCCTTTTATGGCACTTCAGCCCCAGCATATCTTGCGCTGCCAATTATTGTTTCCTTTTAATAAAGTTGTGAATAAATCTGGCAAAAGCAGAGAACTGGGAGCGCTAGGCAATCAAGAAGAATGCAGGAAGCTTTGAGCACAAAACGCCAGTTTGACTAAGGCCTAATTTTTATGTTATCCCATAATAACATCAGAAGAACCGACTGGATCAGGCCAGTACCTCAACTTGTACAGCAACTGGATCTCACAGTGTCCAGCCACTAGTTGCTAGCTGCAACTATCAGAGGTTTGCTTGGTTTTGTGGAAGGGCAACTGTGAATTAGCAGTCAAGCTTTCCCAGAAGTGCAAATAGAAACAAAATTGTTCAGTTGATCACATTTATCAAGTCATAAGCCTATCTCCATTCATTGATGTGAATGAATTAATTAAAATTGCCTACTGCTTAATCCTTTTGACTGGAGAAGCCAGCAGTTTGAATCTGGAAACATCTCCATGGGTAGAACACGAGACTCTTAAGCTTAACATTGGGCAAAATATTCCTGCATTGCAGGTAGCTCAACTAGATGACCCTCATGGTCCCTTCCAACTCTACAATTCTATGACCTGCTAAATGTCCCCTGCCCCTTAGCTGGGGTTTCTCCTGCAAGCAGATTACACTACATGTCAAGCACGTAGAGTCTCCATCCTTCAGGGGGCCTGGAGTGCATTTAGAAAAAATAAATAAATACTGATAAGGATACCATAAAGTACCAATTTCACGGAAGAAGAGCTAGCTCCAAAAAACCAGCAGGTGAAACACCTACACAGAGCCCCAAACAAACAAAACATTGACAAAAAGCAGGAGCCTTCCTCAATAGACTTCATATAAAAAATTGGGCAGGGCAAGGGCTGTACTGTAGACTGCAGGTACTGTGCTGTCCTTGGGAACCTTGTTTAACCAGATATTAAGAATGACTAATGACTCGTCAGTGTTCGAAACCTCTATTGTTCTAGGCACATTTTGCAACAGGGAATTTCATTAGTGCAAGCAGTTTCGAGTTCTGAGTGCAGTGCTACACCTAAGATTTCAGATTAAAACTGCAGAATGGAAGGAAAGGAGGAACTTTTTCTGCCTCCCCACTTCCAGCCAACTCTCCAAAGACTGGAGAAGAGACCCTCTTAAGAATATTAGGGTGATGGGCTAGGGTGAAAGACTAGACCATGTGAAAATTTAGCATTATATTTTAGCTGCTGTTCATTCATTTTCAGCTTTGTATTCTTGTTATAAAAAAAGCACACCTAGACATTCCATTGTTGCGCCCATAACCTAGGTTTAAGGTGCCATTTAGCACCTAGCTTTCATATCTCAGTTTCTAACACTGAGAATGGTATACACTTTACACCTGGCAATCTAAAATCAAAATAAATGAATGACTGTGTCAGGGCCGTCTTAAGTATATTTGGCGCCCTGGCGCCGTGGTGTGACGGATCCCCCCGGTTCCCCCGCCCCGCCCCGTTTCCCAGCGCGGTGGGTGGGCGGAGCTGCGCGGCTGGGGGCGCAGCTCCGTGGCGGGTGGACAGGCACAACTCTGTGGCGGGCGGGCAGGCGCCCTGGCGCCCTGCGCCACCCAGCCTGGCCGTAGGGCCGGCCCTGGACTGTGTTTCTTTAATGTGACTAATTCAAACTGCCTGACTTCGGTCAAATATTACCAGTAAGATCACAAGTACAATAGCAATAAGCATCTACTACTATTAATTCTCAGACGAAAGTCAGATAAACATGGGACTCAGCTGGATTGGTAAAAAAAACCTGTTTTATATGCATTGTACCGTATTGACCCGAATATAAGCCACACCTGAATATAAACCGCACCTTTAAAATTCAAGGGGGTAAATGAAAAAAAGACAATACCCGAATATAAGCCATTCCCTTAAAATTCTGCAGGCACTCACACTCATTACGTTTTACCGTATGTCTGTTTCAGCAGCGATATCATAAAAGCCAATTTTTGTAAGGTCGTGAATTTAAGCCGCACTTTAACTTTTCATGGTCAGAACTGGAAAAAAGGTGAGGCTTATATTCAGGCACATACGGTATATGCGATATAACACTGTGACACCAGATGGCGCTGTGGAGTCCTATCTTTCCCTTCTGGATTTCCCTGTATGAGTTTACAACACACTTAACTGAATTGCTTCTTTGATGTGTCAAGATCCAGCCATGAGCATCAAAGCAATCCTGGGTATTACGGTTAGTAGCTAGAGTTCTCCCCTCAACAAGTTCTGTCTCACCACCAGCAGGGACGGATCTACCATAAAACGAATGAAGCTTAAGGGGCCCTGGAAGTGGCTTTAGTCCACAATGCTTTTAAGGACTACTTGAAAAAGTGCATCAAGCATGTATATAATATTTCCCTAATCTCCCCTAATTTTCAACACCTTCATTAACTCAAAAACTATGGTGCAAATGATTTTTTTAATTCACACCTGTGCCTTGGGCATGTGAAATAATCCAATACAGTGATTTTAATCAAAATCCGAGTTGCTGGTTTTTTGTTTTTTGTTTTAATTCGGTGATCTGTCATGGAAAACCCCCATTGAAGAAGATAACAGTGGTTACCCAGACCTCATTGTGGGTTACAAAGGGGGGCCCATATCATTTCAAGCTCCAGGGCCCCCAAAATGTAGGTCTGCCACTGACCGCCTGCCATGATTTCTTACCTTGAACGATCAAATAAACCTGTGAAGTCTTGGGGTGGTGCAGTGTTTGCACTGAGCATGTGTATGATCCCTCATCATAGACATCCACTTTCTGAATCCGGAGGCTGTATTCCAGAAGAGAAAGTTGTTGGAGCTCTACTCGGGGGTCCAGAGACCACTTGTCTTGTCCAGCAAAAATGATGCCGGAACGATTTAACCAGGCCACCTTGGAGCTTTTGTCTTCTATAAAACACCTGCATGGGATGAAAAAGACAGATATTGGTATCAAAGAAGTCTTCTGCATATAGAGCAGGCACCCCCAAACTGCGGCCCTCCAGATGTTTTGGCCTACAACTCCCATGATCCCTAGCTAAGAGGACCAGTGGTCAGAGATGATGGGAATTGCAGTCCAAAACATCTGGAGGGCCGAAGTTTGGGGATGCCTGATATAGAGCCTGTAATACTCTCCATACATCCAAACACTCCCTGAGGCACAAACACATCCACACAAAAATCCACTACAATTGTTACTATAGTATATTTTATAGTTCTTAAAAAAACAACAACCATGCTTGTATTGGGCTACAGATCTGTCCAGGTCAGTAAAATTTCCTTTTCCAGGGTATGAAACCTGGCTGGAAACAACTTGTCAGTGAGAGGCATCCACACAAGTGATGTGATATGAACCCATATTTTTTTAAAACTTTTAGTTCCACTTGCTGTCCATATACTATGTCCAACAACATCTGGAGGGCTACAGGTTTCCCATCCCTGGTTCACGCAATCTGAATTCATGACATGCCATCTTACGCTTTCTCTACAGAGGAACCTCTGTATGGTTCAAAAGTTTACAATATATTACTCTTTTTAAAACTACCTATTTTGTGCAATGGCAAGAAAAGTCCCCAAAATGGGTGAATAACTATTTCCCTCCCTATTCTCCCCCTCCCTGCTTTTTAAAGAGAGTTCAAGAACTCTTCTTAAGTTCTCTGCACTGTTTATCTCCAGGCTACAAGCTTCTCTCTGACATTGCCAATAGTGAGAACATAAAGTGAAAGTCTTTTTATCCCCCCCCCATATGTACCTAAATGCTGGATGCAGAGCAGACTCAAAATATCTGCAGCCCCCTGCCAGCTTAAGGAGCGAGAGTTCAGGGCTATGAACTGCACTTTCTGTATGTTATAGGAATGCAGCTGTTACATTATGCATTTATTCTCCAGTTCTGGCTCCCGCCAGCTCCTTTTGGCATTAGAGTTGTGTGTTATCCACCCCCTTTCTTGCCCATTGCTATACTAGACATTTTAATCTTTCCTGGAAACTTGCTGCTGCCTGCCCCCTAGCCAACAGCAGATCTCCATACGGTGTAGTCGCTGCCTAAACGGTACGAGAATTCTGATCTGTTTTTAGCAACCTTCCATTGTGCTTGCCTAAATGTCCTTAGAAAAACCAGGTGATACAGAGGTGAGAGGAAGGAGGGTGGAGATGTAGGGCAGACAGAAACACAGTGCGGTTTGCCACCTGGCATGCCCCTAGTTGCAGCTGTCGATAACAGTGGGGTATCTGCTAGCAGGAGGGTGGACTGACAGCCCTTGCAGGCTACATTAGTCATTCAGTTCTTTTATGTAAAAGAATAACAAAGCTCTCAGAAAGTCAGGCCCAGCTGCATCTAAAGGATGAAGTTGACCCAAGGGGCTATACATAGAACCTCACAGCCCTTTTCCTCCAGAGCAATTAATCTGGAATAACTGCTGCTAGGGAGCTCCATCAAATTTGCGCTACCTAATATCAATTATTCCCAGGCAAGATGATCATTTCACTAACATTTCCCTCTGCTTTCCGCCGTGGTCAACAATGAGAGGCAGCGCTAAGAAGAAGCAGATGGGAAACAATGGTGTGTTTTTGTTTACAGAAGCATTTCAAACTGCCTAACACATTTCCACCATTGCTTTGAAGGAGGAGCATGCGGAGTACTCAAAGCGCATAAATGCAATTTGGAATGCAACAGTAAAATATACAGCTCTTCTGCCTTTCGAACCTTCATTTAGCCCTGACTGCAATGTACAGTACACATGCTCTTTGCAGAAGTGACAAGGTTTGCAATCAATATTAGAAACCAGGTGAGGCTGAGGAGTGTGTTGTGTTGGTGTGGAAACTCTCCATGCAGATTGAAGAAAACATGTGAATAACAGTTCTACATATTATATAGAGCAGTGGCCTAGAGCAAAGGTGTGTGAACTTGTATGCACCTGGTTCAGACTGGGCCCAACTAGAAAATTAGAATAATTTAGGTGTGATTTGGATCAGGCCTGAATTAAGCTGCCACTAGCGGCATCTAGATTTGATGGTTCTCCAGAAAAGGAGTCCTGGCATTCACTTGGTGACCATGGGACAGTCATTGCTTCTCAATATGACCTACCTCACAGAGTTGTTGATTTAGAAAAACAAACAAACAAACAAACCAGGAAGTGGAAAAAGATGTATACCACCTTAAACTCCCTGGGATATAAGCAGTGCTTTTTTTCTGAATCTAAGTTTGGCCTCATTGAAGGGCAGTATTTCAATATGAGTAGGGAAATGAGAGTTCCCCTAAACATTTTTTAAAAGAAAAAAAAGCACTGGATATAAATTTAATAAATGAATAAATATGGCTGCTGCTGCAGAACTAAAACTTAAAAGTTCTGAATGTTCTCACAGGCATGCAGAGGAGTATCTGTTGCCACCAGGAGCTGTAGGACATGCATGTATGCATTTTTCTCAACATTTATGCCCTTGCCCTTTTTTTAATGGTAAACAAGCCTCAATGCAGCTTGTTCCTGATGTTTCCTAGGTCAATGGATACTTCTACTGGCTTGGAGGAGAACCCTTTAGTTTGTCTCTATATCTCACTTGATGCATATTTCCCCTTTGCTATTTTGTCTCGAGTCTAACCCAAGTCCTTAACCCTTTTTCTGATTGAGGGTCATAGTTCAATGGTACAGCATCTGCTATTCTGTTTTCTGTCTTTTAAAAGGCAGCTCATTCAACCAAAAATACACAAATGCCAGGCATATAATATCTATTTTTATTAATTGTGATTATTTTGCTCTGTGCCTTGATTTAAGTTCCATAGGCTAGTTTGAAAACTTGCTCTCAATATTTTTTTAACGATGAACGGAATAGGAAGAGACATTTCACTTGCTCTGTATTTCTTGTTCTGTGTAACTAAATAAAAGCCTCCAGTCTCCAGGGCTGTTGTTCTCTCACCTTTTGTCGGCTCTATTCACACAAGTGTATTTTGAGAGCAGAAGAATGAAGATTGGAACCTAAAGATAAGAAAACTATTTGGCAGTAGGGTTTCAAATCGTTTCTTGGGGGGAAAGCCAGACATTTACAGAGTTCTTCAAACTGAATGTAGGTCTGATCCATATACTGAGAACGCAGATCACTGCTTTGCTAAAACATTCACAGCCTCCTTTCCCTGTTGTCCCCACTGGCAAACAAGTCTCTATTTGCTCTCTTCAGCATTGCTGGATGCAAATCTGATCTCTAATCATGAAAAGGTGTGAAAATATCATGGGAAGAGACACCTGCACAACAATCTGGCAAGAGATAGTGACTCGCCCAAGTTCACCCAGTAAGCTTCAGTATGTTCAACCCGAGTTTATATCCAATATAACACACTAACTCTCCATGCTACTGACCAAAGGCAGAAGCATAACCATCCATCGTCAGTAAAAAAAAACACACCACCCAGAGAACCTGCATGGAAAACCAGTCCCAGTCCATGCACAGAGCTTATTCAGCCCTCACTTGTGCATACAGTTGTGGTAGAGGAGGACTTCACCGAGTTTCTCCAAAGCGTTTATTAATTCCTTGGCAGCTTGTGCAATAAGATAAACAGGTTTTTTCCCTTTAAACTGGGTGTGGATGAAATCAACAGCCAGATGTGAAAATTCCAAGTATATACATTATTTTGCGTATCACTTTGCCCTACGATCACACCTTAATAAAGATTTGCACCAAGTTGCTCAAACAGAGGGTAATAAGTGTTAATTCAATACTAACAGAATATTAACTGGCAAGTTAGTTGATGTCCAGACAGCCACTGCATAGCACCCATCTGATTTCAAGCAACTATAAATGTTTATTAAGGATCAATGAACATAACAATAATTACATCTGAACATTTCCTAGTATACATTTTACACAGCTGTAATTGGCAGCATAACTTAAGGTTATTGGAGAAGATATCCAGCCTTTGTATGAATGCTTTTACATAAATCTGTATCAAGATATCTACTTTTTTCTGAACAAAATGTATTTATGGGTGACTTAATGTCTACAGACACTCAGACCCAAAATATATTTCAGTTCTTTAATGGAACAGTCCACATGTATTGATGACAGTCACATTAGTGCCAAAAGCCAGCATGTCTTTTGGTGCTAAGTATGACTCATATTCAGTATACGATAGCAAAGTCGTAAAGGCCAGCTCAGTTGAGACAGACAGTACTACACCCAGGGGTGTAGGAAGATAGGAGCGGTGCGATCCCAGGGGCGCCATTGCGGCTGCCTGCCCCACCCCCAAAACGTGCACCCCGCCCCTGTGTGCGGTGCGCCCCACCCCCAAAATGCGTGTTGCATCCTGCCCCCAGAACGTGCACCACGTCCCTGGGGGCAGCACGCCTGCCCTCCGCCCCCGGTGGCGGAGCATGAAGCTCCGCCGCGGACTACACCAGGTACAATTGTCAAACATGTTAATGATTTAGGTAAAATTTCAAGACGCAGTAGAATCCGATTCTGACACTGAATGTTTCATAGAATCATAGAATAAATTGTAGTTGGAAGGGACCCTGAGGACCATCTAGTCCAACCCCCTGCAATGCAGGAATATTCAGCCGTCCCATATAGGGATCGAACCTGCAGCCTTGGCGTTATCAGCACTACTCTATAACCAACTGAGCTATGCATTTCATAAATAGATACAGTTGGAAGTATACCTTAGTGATTAAAACACACACAGGGAGACACACCTGAAATCTTGGCACAAAGGAGGAAAGCATTTAAAAATAGTTTGAAAGGAGTGGGGTGCATGTTTCTCCTGCAAATGTAAGCTGCCTCTTTCTGAAAGCACCGCAACCTGCTAAAGTCTCCAAACAAAGCCTGCCTTCCCTTAAGGATCACACCACCACAAGTGCTGACGAGCCAGCTGTAATCTTGCCATTTCACATGAATTTGCAGGATTCAACTAACAACTTCCCCTGCCACCCATTCTAGCCCCCTGCCACCTCCAGAGCCAGCAGCAAAATGGCAGAAAGGGAAATAAAACGGGATCAAATGCTGCTTGTTCAATGCAAAGCAATGCCGACTCCTGGCAGCCAGAGTAAACAAACCAGGCAAATTCTCTAAAGTGTTATAAAGTGTTATCCTGGAAAGCAAATGCTGTTGTTAGACACAAAACAGAAAGGGGCAGGGGAGGAACGACATCACAGCAAAGCAAACAAAGATGGTTTCTTTTCATCAGAATGTAAGAAGAGTACTGCTGGATCAGGCCAAGGACCCATTTAGTCCAGCATCCTGCTTTCACAGTGGCAAATCAGAAGCCATCCAGCAGGACCTGGGCACACTACAGTGGTACCTCGGTTTAAGTACACAATTGATTCTGGAAGTCTGTACTTAACCTGAAGCGAACTTTCCCATTGAAAGTATTGGAAAGTGGATTAATCCGTTCCAGACGGGTCCCTGGAGTACTTAAACTGAAAGTACTCAAACCGAAGCGTACTTAAACTGAGGTATGACTGTATTTTCCCATTTTGCTTCACTTTTGATTTATGTGCCACCTTTCTACACACAAGGAGGTTTACAAGCTGTAGAAACAAACATCATACAACAAAGATCCCACAGCCTACAACAATCCGATCCAACGCAAATAAGCAGGGTATTTTTTAAAAGAAAAAAAAAGGTGCTGGTAGTCACCAGGAAGTTGTTACTGTAAGTGCCACAGATTTGACATTTGAAAAAAAAAAATGCCCCGGTACTGCCTACCTTTAAGTACTCCCAGAAAAAAAAGCACTGTAAATAAGTCATAATTAAAAAATGACTTTTAAATAAACAACTTATATCAAATACAGTAACAGTCCACAATCCATTTAGTATATAATATTGCACAATAACATTAACTCTCAAAATACCAGCAGATAAAAATAAAACAGAAAAAATCACTATCAACAACTACAACAAAACATTGCTAGACAACGATCAGCATAAATAAGCTGCCACGTCGTAATGCCTAAAATACCTCAATACATTAAAAAGCAGGTAAAAAAAAATCAAATTTAGCAACAAAGTGCTGGCCAAGGCTGATGAGAGTTGTAGTCGAAGACATCTGGAGGGACACCAGGTTGACAAAAGCTGACCTAGGTATCATCCAGTGGCCGGAATGGGTGCATTCTTCCCTGGTTGTGGTCCCTCAGCTACCAGCAGTCAGAGGCATGGTGGTAGCCATTGATAGCTGTGCCCCCCCCCATCAAGTCGTCTAATCCTCTTTTAAAGGCATTCAAGTCCCATACATCTTATGGGAGAGAATTCCTTGATTTAACTATCAGAAGTACTTTATTTTGCTAGTCTTGAATCTTTCAACATTCAGTTCCCCTGGGTGACTCAGATTTCTATTGTGGTATAGTTCTCCCTGAGAGAAAGATGACAATAAAATTTATTTCTGGCCCTATTAACCAAGCAGCTAGCCCCAGTGGGAGCCTCTAAACTATGGGAGGGAGGGAGGGCTGAGAAAATTTCCTCTACAGGAGACATGGGAGGAAAGTGGTTGTCCAAGTGCTTCTTGGACAGAAACACTCCCTCTTGAAAACAGAACATCCCATTCCAACATGGGTCATGAGGCTGCCATCAAAATCCTAGCCTGCCATTGTTATTTCTCTCTGCAAAGAAAACCTCTTTTCTAGAATTGCATAGCTGCCAAGTTTTCGCTTTTCTCGCGAGGAAGCCTATTCAGCATAAGGGAAAATCCCTGTAAAAAGGGGATAACTTGGCAGCTATGGAATTGCATTGGTACATGGCAGAGGAATAAAGTGGATTGTTAGATTTCTGCACTGATGTATGGATGTTTGTTTGAATCTTGTAGAGCAAAAAAAAATTCATGGATACACAACGGGCAGACCTGTTACACCCACCAACTACCACCAATGAGATACATTAAACTTCCCTAGGAGGTTCCTGAACTCTATAATTCTTTGGCTCCTTAAGCCAAGCAAATAGCTGCACAAGAGTGGCCAAATATTACTGAGACCAAGAACAACAACCTGTTTGCCAGGCTGTGTTCATATTTAACCCTGAAGCAAGCATGGTGCAAAAAATAAATAAAATGTGGAAGGTTTCTAAAGACAAATACAACTTCAAGGCTTCAAAAGACAAATAAAACATTATACCAATGCCAGAGGACTTGGAGCATAAAATAAAGGGATGCATTTGGGGGAACAACGGCAAAGAAAAACCACAGCAAAAATGCAATCCTATTTTATTTATGAAGAACATTCCTCTCTCTATTCAAGACAGTGATTATCAAGATCAGGGGTGGGGAACATATAGCCCTCTGGCTGTTGTTGGACTACAACTCCCATCAGCCCCAGCCAGCATGGCCGGTGGTCAGGGTGATGGGAGATGTAGTGCAGGAACATGTACAGGGCCATAGGTTCTCCACCCCAATCAAAATGAAAAATTGATACAAAACAGCAATAGACACCCATGTCCATTGTTACTATTTATGTATAAGGGATTCCTTTGAATACTGGTATGGGGATGGCAGGGAATGTCATAGCAGATGAGGCAACAGTGTTTACCCTCCAGTGCATTTCTATTTCGTGTCAAAGTTCTAGATTCTCATATCCAGAACTACACCTGCTTGGCTTCAGCAATGTTGCTGGACTACCTGTCTTCTATTATCACATATTATCTAAGAGCTCAAGGCTCCTCCAAACAAGACACCTGGATTAAGTTATGAATGTCTAAAATCTGAATACAATTTATGGATGGTAGTTACTTAAAGTTAACCATCTGATTTTTACTGGATTCATTCCATGAGGGATTGAAGGGGAATGCCCATCCCTAATAAAATGGGTACATTGTTGTTGTTGTTTAGTCATTTAGACGTGTCCGACTCTTCATGACCCCATGGACCAGAGCACGCCAGGCACTCCTGTCTTGCACTGCCTCCCGCAGTTTGGTCAAACCCATGTTGGTAGCTTCGAGAACACTGTCCAACCATCTCGTCCTCTGTCAACCCTAATGAGATCATGACTTCAGAATTCAGGGCTGCACTCCTATGCCCTTTACCTGGGAGTAAGTCCCTTTGAACATAGTGGGTTTTACATTGAAGTAGAAATGCATAGAACAATATTTAGTATTTTATGAAACAGATCAATTATGGAAAATATTTTTTAAACATGAAAATAGATCAATTATGAAAAGGTTTTTTGAAACAACAACAACTCAGTTCTTAAACCACAATTGTTTGAATGCTTGTTTTGAAGGACATTTGGGTGGGAGGGGGGAGAGAGAAGGAGGGGAAGTTTGACTGGAACTCTTTAATGCTTGCTAATTATCAAGCCTGCCTAGGCTATATGAAACATTCTGTGTTATATCAGAGAACTATAGCACCTGATACCCTTAAACCAAGTTAAAATGCAAAATGACAATCAGACAGATGGAGCAAAACAGTAATAGATCACAGTGAAAGAAAGGGTGGGGAGAAGCGGTATCAAGGCACCTGATGGAGCTACTGAAGATTTAGTTAAAGTCATAGCTTAGTAATGTAAAGACAAATTCTGAAAGGAATGGAGAATAAGGGGAGGAAAATGAGGGCAAGAGACTCTGAACAGGTGAAAAAGAGAAAGAAGCAGCAAAAATTTTTGCGTGTGAGAGAGAACTTCAAAGCTTCCTGCCTTGCTTCTCCCACACCCAAATAGCATTCTACAAACACAGGAATGATCAATGAAGAAAGACATCAGCAAAGCAAGGCACAGAATAAAAAATTAATTCATCAGAGATGATAAAAACTGATCCATAACATTAATAGGTTTGCTTCTCAATCAGTCAATGTTATTATAGCGGTTTCATCTTCATATGCAACACATTTCCCACTTTTAACTTATCTCTGTGTAATAATAAGCACATATATTGCTTATATATTGGGACGTGGGTGGCGCTGTGGTCTAAACCACAGAGCCTAGGGCTTGCTGATCAGAAGGTCGGCAGTTCAAATCCCCATGACGGGGTGAGCTCCCGTTGCTTGGTCCCTGCCCCTGCCAACCTAGCAGTTTGAAAGCACATCAAGTGCAAGTAGATAAATAGGTAACGCTCTGACAGGAAGGTAAACAGAGTTTCCGTGCGCTGCTCTGGTTCGCCACATGGCCACATGTCCCAGAAGCTGTCTGCAGACAAACGCCGGCTCCCTCGGCCAGTAAAGCGAGGTGAGTGCCACAACCCCGGAGTCGTCTGGGACTGGACCTAATGGTCAGGGGTCCCTTTACCTTTAACTTATATTGCTTATGCTGCTGAAACACCCTTGCATATTTTCCTATATGTGGGCTTTCTCAGGGTGCATAACAGATAGCAACATAACAAGTACAGAAGTATCCAGCATGGAGATGCAGTGATGAAAAAAGCTGCATCCATTGCCCTGTTGCCAGTGGCGTTGCAATGGGGCGGGGTGGGTGGGTGAGCGGGGGGTGCAGCATATGGAGGATCCTCCGTTCATGGCTGCAGCCATGAGCAGAGGATCCCGGCACCAGTGGCAAACCACTATTACAGTGCAGGTGGGGTGTCGCATGCATGCGCTGTACGTAACGATGCTGCACATACGCTGTACATAGCGGTTTGCCGCCAGCGCCATACAGACAGCGGTGGGATCCCTCTGTCGCCGCTACAGCCACGAGCAGAGGATCCCGGCACCGTCTGTACGGTGCTGGAGCGGTGGCGCTGGCAAACTGCTATGTACAGCGCATGTGCGGCGTTGCTACGTATTGCGCATGCATTGTATGTAGCGGTGCCGCACATGCGCTGTACGTACTGATGCCCCGCCCCGTGTGTCACGACGCCTTTGTTCACCCCTGCCTGTTGTTTCTCATGCAGCTGTCACAGGCACAGGATAAAAAAGTCTTGGTGCAAGTATGTGTGTGTGTACATGTGTGTGTGTGTGTGTGCGCGCACACACACACACACACACATCCTGGATGCAAAGATCAAGATTTGGGGCAAGTACTCTTTGGTGAGAGAACCTCAGCAGATTTAAAACCACAAAATATGCAGCAAAGGTAAACATGGACATATAGATTGTTAGACCTTTAAAATTTGCCCTTGTGAGATCCAAAATTTCCCTCTTCCCCCAGCATAGGAGAAGACCAAACATTTCGTAAGTTAAAAATTGGTTTACCTACAAATTCTTCAAAGGTCAGATTCATGTACTTTTCCATACAGCATTCAGGAAAAGGTTGCATAGGTAGTAAAACATGACATAGATACAGTGGTGGAAGTTCCTAAATTATTGGTATAGGAACTTCAGCTTGGCTTGTAATAGCCATGTGGTCTGAGTTGCAGCAACGAGCTCAGGCCTTCTCACACACTGAACTTCTCAGGTGGAATAAAGGGGAACAAAGTGCTGATTACTTAGTCCCTCCCAAGGTGAGCTAAGCCTGGCAGGGCACTCTTATGATTTTAACTCCTTCATACTTTAATTAGACTCAAGCATGTTGGTTATATGAGGCTGGTTATCCCACAAAAGTTGGTGGTAAGCCCATCTCTATGTGTTGGTAGCAGAATACATCTCACCACTAATATTCTTTTATAAATGCAGTGACTTTATATTTTTTTGGCGCTCTGCTGGAGGAGCCAAAGATGGAAGACATATTGACATAGTAGTGAATATATAAGCACTTGCCATTAGGGAGGCCACAGAATTCGTACAGAAATAAAAACAGGAATAGAAATTGCCTGTTATCAGTTATCAATCCCATGTCTGGAATGGAAATCAATCCAGTGAATATGATTGGTATTTGATGTTGTTCTTGCTTTCAGTCCTCAAACTATACACCATGTTTTCTTTGCACTGAAATTAATGAGGAGGAATGTAATGGCAACATAATTTCACCACAGTGGGCAAAGAGACAACATCTTTTTTTGATGGAAGATGAAGTGCAGCAGGTTGGAAACAGTGCTGCATGTGATGGCTATGGCACAGAATGGAAAGTGAGGCCTTCTTATATCCATCACTGCTATTGTTCTTAGTGTGCGTACTGCTCTGGTTGTTGAAAAACAGGGAAATGTAAAGAAAAGTCTAGCACTGACAAATCTCCTGATGCGCTTAACCTACCTGCATTGCTTCACATATATTGCTCCTACTTGAAAGATAAGAACAGCTTTCTGAGCAAGACACACATGCACAGTCTCATTTCCATATCTAAGGCCAGCTCTGAAATACCACCAGCAAATGATGCTCATCAAGAAAGGCACCAAGTGGCAGATTCGCTCTCAGCTGTTCTGCTTCTATTCATTTTAACAATAATGATCACCACACACACAAAACTCATCCACAATGCCTCTGTTCTGTTTAGGGTGCCTCATTTACAGGAAGGTACAGTAGTTTGCTTTTCTTTCTGTGAACTAACAAATATAGTGGGGCAGGAAGCGTGAAAGAGCTGCAGCAGAGCTGAGTTGAAAGGAAAGTTTAAGATTTCTAAGTATGTGTAGGTTTGGGTAAGCAAAAACTTCAACCTGTTTGGAGGTACCATGCTAACAAGTTTAAAGCAAGAAGAATCTGAGAAAGAATCAAGAATGTATACAAAGGTCTAGGTCTAAACACAAAGGGATGGACAATGCTACCTCTGCCTTTAGGCAAAGGGAGGTAGCCACATCAGGTGCCTGGTTTTGAGTGTCTTCAATTTCTCCATTTCTTTCTCTCTCTCTCTCTCTCTCTCTCTCTCTCTCTCTCGGGAGATGATAGATAGATAGATAGATAGATAGATAGATAGAGTAGTACCTCTGGTTAAGAACTTAATTTGTTCCAGAGGTCCGTTCTTAACCTGAAACTGTTCTTAACCTGAAGCACCAGTTTAGCTAATGGGGCCTCCTGCTCCCGCCGTGCCGCCGGAGCACGATTTCTGTTCTCATCCTGAAGCAAAGTTCTTAACCTGAGGTACTATTTCTGGGTTAGCAGAGTTTGTAACCTGAAGCGTTTGTAACCCAAGGTACCACTGTAGATAGATAGATAGATAGATGAGATTAATATTTCTTAGTACTGTATATAAGGTGTACTATAAGAGATTCCGTGCCATTTATATTAAGTAGAGAACTAAAGTAAACTTTTTCTTTCCTCTTCTAGCATCTTTGAGTTTTCTGCATGTCACGGATGTGTCACTTTTGTCCACTGTGGGCTGTGTGAGGGAATTATTTGAAAAGGGCTTGAGGCAGGAAACGAGAGAGAAAGAATGCCGGGAATGAGGTCTCTTGGGAGCTTTGATCTAAACTCACCTTCATCCCTGCACCCACAATGAGCCTTTCCAAAGGAAGATGCAGTTATAAATAAATAAGCAGAAGAGAAAAAAGAAATGGCAGGGTTTATTTGATGGAAGACTTTTCTTCTTTTCTTTTTTACTGTCAGCATGATAGTTAGGAACTGATTTATAACTGATCTTTGGGAAGAAGGAAGCAAAGGCTGTAAGGATCAATTGATCTCTCGAAGAGGGACATGGATGAGGCCTGATACTAAGCTGATTCATGGCTATCTTAAGAATAATAACTATAAACAAGCATCTTATTGTGTTGCAGGTTTTATAAGAAGCTTTCTGTTTTAATCTTCAACAGAGCTGACAAGTTGTAACTAGACTGATTTTCATACCTTTTTTAAAAAAACGTTTTTGTGTGTATGTATGTGTGTATGTATGTATGTGTACACCCACCCACGCCCTGAAACACACAGACAGATGGCCTGTCAAATTCATTGCATTTTAGGGCCTAAGCAGAAAAAAAGACTAGAGCAGGGTGGAAAAATGATGAGAACTTCTTGGCTAACACAAGGTTGCAATAGTCTCACCTTCCCACTCCTCAGCAGACGTTTGCAACAGGCTACAGAAATAATCTCTTTGCATTTCTAATTCTAAACCTCAGGGAGATAAGAGCATAGCTACGTTCATAAGAAGCCTTCTCAGCAACTTAAAAGCCCCTGGTGGCATAAAAGCAGTGATATAATGGGTTCTCGCACACTCACTTTCCCCTTGACAGTGGTTTAGCACCACAGGAATTCAAAGTCTTTTTATCTCCCTGCTTTATTTAACTGGTGTAATTAAAATAAATTGATTTCCCAACCAATTAGTTATCAAATATCTGTAACTACTTTAAAGCTCTGGCATTATTGCTTAATCTCAGAGGCCCCTGCGAGTGATGCCAACCTGCTGTCTCTTTACCTGAACAACTGCTCCTATTAACTTACTCCCAGGTAAGCAAAGCCTGAGGTGTGAAATCTGCAAGGAGGGTGGAAAAGGAGAGAAGAAAATTGATGCTGCTGGACTGGAATACTAATAAGTACATTCTGCTGGTCTTGATAGAAACTAGTGGGCAATGCCAGCTTGATACCACCTGTTAATCAAGGTATGTAAACTAAATATAGTCATCCACAAATGACAGCATGCACACCAGAGATGCTGACGGATGCAGTGCTAAAAACAGATGGTACTGGCAACAAAGGACACCAGGTCATCGTGTACCAAGCTTATTAACAGCAGATGTTATGTGTGAGTTTGTGTGGTGTTTGCTATAGAGTGCGGAGACGAGCCCCCAAGATGAAGGTCTTTCTTGATCCAGCATTTTAAATTATGGCAATCGATTGCTGCATGTGTGTTTTCCCAAACTGAAAAAGCTGCATTTTAGTCCTCCTTTTGGGTCCTTATATAATCCTAGCATGGGAGGGAGAATGAGCAGCAGGCGATTGTGCTTAGCAGGGGAACCTTTGTGAAGCAGAACCCTTGTGTCTGGGGGGAAGCATTTCCCCACCGGAGTGGAAGCAGCAAATGCCCATGACACTCTTGCCAGCCCCTCTCTGCTGCTGCCAAAGTCATGGCAGTGTGAGGTGCAGTGCGGGCGAAAAAAGCAAGTGAGGAGGGAAGAGAGTGAGCAGCTGTCAGGTAGGGGCTGCAGCAGGGGAGGCAGTGAGCTGACCTGCATGTCATTTGGTGCCATGGTCCTGTGCAAGTGAGCCAGCTGACATGTGCCCCAAAATTCTGCTGATAAATGTTGGAGGGTGTGTTATTGAATCATAATTTGAATTCTATGGAATTACAAATCACACAACATCTGACATAGCACATTACAACTGATACAACAAGTGGATAAACAATGAAGGGGTCAGCCAAGACAATCAGCAATTTTCAAGTGGTTTGTGGGGAAGAGAGTTTGGCAACTACTGCCCTAAGCCCACTCACTGAGCTTTGTCAATGGACGAGGATTTGAACCTAGATTTTGCTGAGCCAATGCTTTCTGAGTCAATATATCACATTACAGTTATTTTCATTGCAAAAGGGTGCCATCGTGGTTGAGCTAGTTGTTGGCACTTTCCATCCAGTAACTTCTTGCACAGCACCTACAGGCCATTCTGATTATAAAGGTAACACCGCAATTAGCAATGTTTCTCCCACTTATTTTAGCAGCCATAAATTCTTACATATGGTTGCAATTAGATTGTTTCAAATGAGACCGAAGATAATGGATCCCAGGATTCCTCATTCTTCTCCTTTGCCAAGACTAAGTCAAAGTCATTTTCAGGCCAAAACATGGCCTTTTCTTGATTGATGAAGCTAATAAAGAGACTTTATTGTGATATAAATAGCCTTAAAAATGTCCCGGAGAGTCAATATCAGTGCTTGATGGCCTCATGCATGCAAGGTCCTTGTCTTAAGTTGCACTAAAGCTTAATGAGTTATGGTTCACAGAAGTTTTCTGTTGGGTTTGAGTATTGATTTGGGAAATTATAAAATGGTAGAGCAGAGATACTCATCAATGGAAGGAACTAAGTGCTTCAAGAACCTTGTACAATCTTATTACTGAGAAGAAATCTCCTTGCTTTTCTAGTCAGCTCAGAACATAGCAATTGGCTCAGACCAACATGAGCCTAAGAAACATGTGCAAAACAGGCCAGGTTTTCAATTCTTTTCCAGCTATGGACCATTTTGGCAATTCCATATGTAGGTGGATTGTGGGGGATTTTTTTTTAAAAAGGTGTAATCCATACACCTTGTTCAAGAGTGATGCACATCAGAGCCCACTTGAAGTATGCAGAATATCACAGTGAAGTTCTGTCAGAGCTGTGCACCATGCTAGCTGCCCAATTTACTTGCCTCTAAACCTGTCTCAGACTTCTTAAGAGGGTAGCTCATCCTGATCAAACAGCTTTTAGCAGCCAATCGAGCAGAGAGAAAAGATAGATGCCTCAGATAGCTGGCACTGGGAAGACATTGAGTTGTGAGCCTCCCAACTTTGAATAGTGTGAGAACACAAGGCAATGGGTGTTTCTGTTCTTTCTTCTTATTCTTCTTACCCCAATAAAGCAATGCCCAGTTTGGGATTTGTTTGCATTTAGTCCTTGCCTATATGGAAGCTGATAGGAGTGCAATAACTCCATGTCCTCTTGCAGCCAAAAATATTTTATATTATGCGGTCTTCATTTTTCAGAAGAACCAGAAAACTCTTTTGCTTGTTTCCACCTTGTTGGGTTATTAATGCTGGAGTAGACACCACTGGCTTAAGGCTCTCCCCACTGGGAGCACACGGGAACCTCTGAGATGGTTGCCCTAGGAAGAACTGTCAGGCAGTCTTTTCTGTAATCTGGCATACTCCCACGGCCTGCACCTAGAGGGAGCCAACTGCAACAGCACATTCAGACAAAGGTTACATATTCAGATCAGTGTAACCTACACTAAAAGGTATATACCATGTTTCCCCTTTTTTAATACGTAGTCAAAAAGTAAGGCATGGCAGGGTTTTTAATCGTTTGAGAAACGTAAGACATACCCCGAAAATAAGCCATACTTCCGCGACGTGCGGAGCAAGACCACCTAGCGCCCCAGCCAGCTAGCGGGACCCAGTACGCCGGCCGCAACAGGAGGAGGAAGCCTGCCGGGTTGGGTCGGTCCCCGGAAGCGGCGGCTGCTGCTGCAGCGCCGATAAAGCATGCAGCAGTGCCGCACGGAACACTGAGGGCACAAGCCAGCAGGACCCAGCTCCTGCAATGCCGGCCGTGGCAGGAGGAGGAAGCCTGCCAGGTCGGGTTGGCGCTCGGAAGCGGCGGCGGCTGCAGCGCTGACAAAGCGCGAAGCAGCACCGCTCTCCCTCTCTGTGTGGGTGTCAGTCTCTTTCTGTGTGTGTGTGCGCGCGTCTCTCTCTCTCTCTCCCCCGTGCGTCTTTCTCTCTCCCCCCCCTGTGTGCGCGTCTGTCTCTCTCTGTTTGTGATCGCGTCTCTCCCCCCCCCGACAGAGAAAAGGTGCCGCACAGGTTCCTCTTCGGCTCGTCATTCAGCTGCCCCAGCCTCCTCGCCGAGAGCTGACGCCGCTCCTCTCCTCCTCCTTCCCTTTCCCCCCCTCCTTCCATCGGTGCGTCAGTTGGGGTTGCGCGCGCCAGAGCCGCAGGCCCAAGCCTCGTCCCCCTCGCGCTTCCCTCACTAACATCTCAGAGCAGGACGGGTCCCGGCCTCCCTCCTCATTCCCCGGCCAGCGTGAGAGAGCCCGGGGAGCAGCCTCTATACCTCCGCGCGCACACACACACGGCCGCCGCTGCCTTCAAAGCCATGGCAGCAAGCGCCAAGCCGAAGCAGGAGGAGAAGCACCTAAAGCTGCTGAGGGAGATGAGCAGCCTCCCAGTGCTCCCACCCAATCGCGAGTGCTTCGACTGCGACCAGCGCAGTCCCACCTACACTGACATGACGGTGGGCAGCTTCGTGTATACCTCCTGCTCCACCTCACAGAGTGAAGTCCCCCCCGTCCCCCCCGTGTGCACGTCTGTCTCCTAGGCAGGTGGCCATCCAGCCTCAGCTTAGAAGCCTCCAAGGAAGGAGAGCCCTTGATTCAGGATGGGGGAGGAGGGGAAACGGAGAGAATAGAAGAGGCAGAAAATGCGCACGGGAGAGAGCGCCAAGTTGTACCGGCACTTAAATAAAAAAAGACACCCCCTGAAAATAAGCCACCGTGTGCTTTTTTGAGGGAAAAAGTTGTAAGACGGTGTCTTAAAAAGGGGGAAACACGGTACCATAAGTCCACAGCATCTCTGCACCAGGAATATCTGAGTGATCTGCTTGTCACTTGGTGCAGAGTTGGGGAAGAATTACCTGATTGGAAAGAGGCAAGGCCAGAGCAGTGAACGGGCATTTTCTTCTTCTTCATAGGAACCTTTAATTATTTAAATAATTTGTTTATATTGATTGGTATGCCCAAGCACTGAGTTTGGGCCTTATTGTTGTAGGTGCTAAAGAGAGTACCTATATAGCTATATAATCTATCCTGGAGGCTAGGGTGATACATTACTCACTTTAAAGAATTGAGAGAAGGACCTGACACTTGCAATTGGGTTGCAATTCATACTGGGAATAAGGCTCAGAACTGTGAAACCTGTGAGAGCATCATGAGGAGAAGAGTATGGACTTTCCTTTGAGTACTACCAGGAGAAAATGGATGTGTGAAGTCACTGTTCATACAGAGCACAGGAATGTATAGCTCTGACATCATTAGAATGTCCAGGTCTGACTGGTCGATGAGCAATCTCTCTCTCCCACGCCACCCAAATAGAAAGAAATTGACATGTCAGCCAGCCAATTAAAGGCTTCTGTAGAAGGATCTTCCTGGCACTGATGGTTTGTGAGATTGCCAGCAGAAGACAACAAGAGGAAATAACAAGAGGTGGAAAACATCCATGACGTTTTAAATGGTTTTGAATACCAATGCAGTCTGCAAAAAAAGGGAAAAGGGGAAAAAGAAAGGGCAAACAAGATAGATAGGCAGCTGGTGGTAAGATCTGAAGGTACAGATATAAGGTACATCTGTGTCAGTAGGTTTTTGGGCTCATGCTAGAATTTTCTCACTAAAAATCCAGTAAATACTTCTGCTTTATATATACAGAGAGAGAGAGAGAGAGAGAGAGAGAGAGAGAGAGAGAGAGAGAGAGAGAGAGAGAGAGAGAGAGAGAGAGAGAGAACCCCTGGAATTGCTTTCTTTCAAAGAACTGAGTGTAAAAAAAAATCCCTCTTTGGACTGATAAATGCAAATGAGCCATCATCTTAATATGGGCACAAGGCCAAGGAGGTAAAGAGGGGGAAGATGTGATCAAAGCACAAATGTTGCATGGGGCATACAATCATATCTCTGTCCTGAGTGAATGTATATCCAATGCTTGTATACCACTTTCATCTGTTTGGCATGGTGTTCTTATTGGATTTGTGCAGTTTAGCAGAATGAGAAACTCCATGAGGCACTGTCATAAAAGCAATGCTAATGTTTCCCCTCCCAAAATTAAGCAGCCCATTATTATTATTTTTTAAAAAACCTTTTACAGTGACTCCCACTCCCTGACTTCCTGAGGGGGTGTAAATTTCATACACGACCTGCTGTGTGGGGGGGGAAATCTTTCAAATGAGCTAAATTAAGCTACCATTAGCACTCATGGTGACCTCTTGTTCTACTATTATGGGGCAACGTAAAAGGATGGAATGATCACGTTTCATAGTCCCCTTCACTGGTTTAAACACCTCCATTAAGTGACCTTTAGCTTAATGCCAGTAATCCAATTTCTCTCTCTCTTTGGGAGGCTTAAAAAGGCTAGTCATCCAATCCAGCTAGGGCACCGGTCTTAATCCGGTTGGTCAGAACCAACTTCTGGTTCACAGCCTGACCTAAGTGGTGATGCTCAACAGCAGCATGACCACCATACAAATATATGGTAAAGGAACCCCCCCCCCCCCGCCCTGAAGTATTTTATACTCAAAGGTGTTCCCTGAGTCTGAAAAGTTGAAGACTTCAGAGCTAGGGCATAGTGTGAACAATGCGTGGAAACTGGTGGTGCACATGCATGGTGCACATCTTTCAGTCCAACAGCTGGAGCTGAGTGCAAGCAACGCTTTCAGAAAAAAAAAAGACTATTAGTTTATTACTTACACCGTGAATTGTACCCAACTAAATTTTGCTTATGGTACACTTACTGAAATTAAACTTGCCCATCAATTTCATTGGGTTTGCTCTGCTCTGAGTATAACAAATGGTGGATGCAACCTGTAAGGGGGAGGGCTTATAGAGAACAGCCCCCCCCATCAGAAGCAGCCCATCTCCAAGCAGTCAGGAAAGCGAAGGGGCGGATGAGGAAAGTCAGGAGACAGAAAGGGAGTGCCTAGGCTCTGGCAACATCCAAGAGCCCCTGCTCCACAGGCAGGAAGAGGGGGAGAGGGAGAGAGAGGAGAGAGAGGAGAGGAATAAGGCAGACCGCAGATACTCCCCTCCCCCCCCACACCAGAATTGAGGAGGAGGAGAAGAGGGAGGAGATTCACTGTCCCGAGGCTCTTATGTTGGTCCAAATCGCGGAAGGGGGGAGGGGGCAGTGCCGGATTCTGATTCAGACTGACAAGACATGCAACCAGCGCTCACTTCACTGTAAATAATGTGCACTAATAAAAACTTCTGAAAAACAAGCATGCAGAGGGTCGTTACTCAAGAGTAGTCGCAACAACCCTGACACAACCCAATGTAAGTACAGGTATTTTGGCAGCCTGTAATGGTGCCTGGAAGTTGGTGACACAGTCTAGATTCCATCCAGAGCAGGGATGGGGAACCTCTTTTCAGCCCAAGGCCTGCATTCCCTCATGGACAACCTTTGGCAGAGATGGGTGTGTTCAGGAAGCAAAAACAGGAGGAGCGATTGATAGATACCTTTGGATAGAAGGCTGCATTCCAATCGCACCAAAGCCAGATGTTTCTACAAACACATATTGCATGAACACGTCTCTCCGTCCAGGGAAGGAATAGGCATTATGACAACTCAAGGACACATGCCACCTAGATCAAAGGCATTTGGAAAGGTGGTCAGCTGGGCCAATGAGAGGTATAGCCTGGGGAGGGTTTTGAGGGTCAGAAAATAGAGGCTTGGAGGGACATAACTGGTTGTCAGGCCTGAGATTCCCCACCCTTGATACAGAGGGAGGGGGGCAGAAGGATCTGCAGATTGGCTTAGTGAATGGCTGGGGATAAAGGTAGCCTTTCCCTAACTTCTTTTCTGCTAAATAACTGATCAACAGGATATTATGCAGCTCTCTGCATGTGGCACCAGATGCTCCTTAGGATCAATGTATCTATTTATTCCTAATCTGTTCCATCAATTCACCTAAGGTACATATTTTTAAAACTCTGAAAAACAACATCCCCCATACACCTGCCTGCTATCATATTTTTCCACATGTTGTATTAATTAGCAGTATTGTTTATTTACTTGCATTGGTTAATTAATTGTTATGAATTTGTTAAATTCTCATTTTATTCAGGTGGGCTGTGTATGAAAGAAGCCTTCCAGCTTTTATAAATCCCGGGATCTTTGTTGATGTTTTTTGTTTTGTTTTGCAAAATAAGAGTGAGTGATAAGAAATGGAAAACACACTTCCTCTTGAATCCATGCATCTCAGCAGAATTTGAAATGCTGAATTATTTGATGAAACAGAAAAATCTCTTGTCTTTTAGTAAGGTGATTAAAATTATTCAAAGAGAACACTGAGTAGTTGCAGAGGTTATACAATGGTGGAAAAAAACTATTTAGGAAAAGGACTTAGGAGCCCTAAATGCCAGTTCAGTTCTTCATCCAAATGATTTAGATAAAACTAGGAAACAGAGATGACTAATATAGAGAGCGTAAGATAGAAGATTTAGGGGTAGTGACAATGGAAACTTGTCCATGTACATATTGTACCTGTGTTACAAGAACTGCACTGGCAACCTGCTAGCTACTGAGCCATCTTATCATCATACAAATCTCTTCACAACTTGAGACCAGGCTGCCTAATGGGCCACCTTCCCCTATATAGGTCACTAAGATCAGCAGCCGAGGCCTTGCTGATAGTGCCACCACCTGCCTGCATGTCATCTGGTGTCAGTCTACATGCGGCAAGGCCAGCCCAAGGCCTTTTGCTGCCCGAGGCACAGTGCAAGATGGCACGCCCTCATTATTCCATGCACAGAAGCCAGCTGGATTGGTAATTGAATCCTACTTTAGTACTGGGGTTAGGACATCCTTCTCTGCAGTACCGATATGCCTTGCAGCATAAATAACTCTGTCCTTTAAAAGGGGGGATTGGCTCCAGGGCTTAGGAGGAGCAGTCAAGAGATTGCAAGTGGGTCTTCTCTGTGCAGTGCTTACCCTCTGGAATGCTCCCCCACCATCTCCAGCCTGCTTTCTATCCTTGTCATCTTTTTTTACTTGCTTACAAAAGACTTCCAATCAGCCAAAACTTCCTTCTATTCATTGTAGCCTCTGTCCCATCTCTCATCTACCATAAGGGACACTCCAGTAGTTCTGCAGGAAAAGTAAGTACTATTGAATAGTGTCCTAAATCAAGAGTTACTTCCTCCCTCATAGGCACCAAAAACAAGCTGCTCTAAAAAGCCGTCATTTATGATGTCAGTAAATTGCCTCTCCAAATCATGCCCAGATGTGCAATTGAAAGCTCAGTCACCTTGTCTTTTTATTCCTGCCTGCAATGCCACGTGAATGCCTATGTCATTCTGTACACAATAAATCACATCCAAGTACATTAAATGTGCCTGGTACTATTAATAATAATAATAACAACAACAATAACAATAATTGCATCAGCAGATTTAACAGCTTCCATAATTTCTGCAGCATGTTCAGATCAACACTGCTTTTCTATCTGGTATTCATGGCACAAAGATTGCTGTAAGCTCCTAAAAACAAAGAAACTTTACTGTGCAGCTTGCATATATTGTTAGTACTTCAGGAATAATATACAAGCAGTCCATTACCAAGGATCAAAACAATTTATCTGGACAATTTGTCTGTATATGTACCGGTATCTATCTCTATCTCTATCTAATCTACACACACACACACACAAATATGATAGTGGTAAACAAAACAGAAGAAACCTTGTGTAGGGGAAGTCTGGAAGAGTAACCAGATGTATACACACCTAAAGGTTGGCAAGGTCATAGTGTTCAAGAGGAGAAGACTTATAGCTATGCTCACCCAAGTGCTGCCATCTGCTTTCAGTCAAATTGTAACATGGCACATGGATGGATACAGCACCAGGCACACACAGCTGGCATTTTTCATCCCACTGCTTCCTTTCTCATCCACTGTATGATCTTTCCAATTAGATTGTTGCACATGGTGCAGAAATCCAAGAACGAAAATTGTTACTTCTTTGCATCTCAAAATTTATATAGGGTTGAATCCAGTTGTGCTCTTTCACAAGTGCACACTTTTGATCCAGTGTATGCCTCCACTAATGGAAGGGAGACAGGGGCCAGTCTCTGCTGATTATCACTTCAGCTTGAATCCCTCTGAAAATTTGCTCAAGAGGATTGGGAGCTCTCCAGAACAGGGTGGAAGGTAGCATGGGTGGCTGCAAGGGAAAGGGAAAATAATAGAAAATCTCTTCCTCCTCCTCCCATTAAGGAAGCTGCTGGGTCAAAGGGTTCAACACAAGTGGATTTGATCCATTTCCCCTAACACATGAAGCACTTCTGCTTATATTACTCCAACAGGTGTTTTTCAGAGAAGGGCAGTAGGATGTTCTTAGTGTTCAAATGACACATTGATTGACATCTTTGTAAGGAAACCTATGGAGGAAAAGACTGACAGGATGCTTGTGTAAACTAGAATCACTCTATCACCTTACCAGTGTAAAAAAAGAAAGAAAAGCAAATGTCTAGTAATAATAGCCTGGGGTTAGTAAAACAGACAAGTTTTTTTAAGCAATACTGTCACATTATCACAAACCAACCAAGACCTGTGAAACTACTAATGATCAGTCAGGATCATGCCACATGACAGAACTCTGCTTTTACAGAATTATTGAAAAAAACCTGTAGTGTATGAATTTACATCAAGACCATTTATGCATATCACAGAGTGGCTTCAGACACGAATGTGTGATTACAGGAAGTGTGAGTCAGTCACACTTCCTGTAGTCACACATATAATTAATATCTGAAGTGAGGAACTATACATCTTCTCCATGAGGAGGGCTGTGTGTGTTGAATGTATATCAGAAGTAAACATACCCTGTCTGTAGGGTGATGCATGACTTCCCAGTTCAAACCAATAATACAGTGTTTCCCAAACTTGAGTCTCCAGCTGTTTTTGGACATCATCATCATCATAGTTATCATCATCCCCAGCTAGCAGGACCAGTGGTCAGGGATGACCAAGTTTGGGAAAACCTGCAATAACACAAACTGAGCTGTGAACAGGGTGCTGAAAATTTATCTTTTGCCCTGCCTAACCCTGGTTGTGATCTTACAAAGGGTAACCTGGCTGGACTATTGTATTTTCCTTGCTGCGATCTTTCTCTTTGGGATGTGACCTCTGTCCAATTGGTAAGTGCCTGGGCCTCCCCTCACCCTCAGACCACAAACTGGAAGGAGAAAGGACAGTGTCTACTCAAATCCCTGAAAGGAATGATCCAAATTGGCTGTGCCAATTCAAAATTTATGAAGTCAGAGAAACATATTTCATGCAACTAACCAGTGTTCTTAGGGTGGAGTATCAGCTTTCAAGTTACACATAGCAATTCCTTGGGCTACATGTTTGAGAAAAGGTTTAACAAGCAGACATTTCTGAGTGATGGCATGATGTTAAGCCTCGTATCCTTTTGCATTGCATTTTTAAAATCTTGAAATAAAAGCACTCAAAGAGAAAGAAGGATCTTTGATACCAACCAACGAGCTTGTACCGCTGATGGAGTTTCAAAAACCCTTTCTGAAAGGCATTGTCTTGTATAAACTCACTCCAAGAAAGCATGAAAAATAGGGGTAGCAGAAAACATGAGAAGGTGGGTTGAAAAGGTAGATTTGCATGACAAAGACAAGAGTTGAAATGCATTGCCAAAGCCCCCTAGATATCACCAGCCTTTCATGAGACTGGGGCAACTGCATTCTTTTTCTCCCTCCCCCCTTCTCTCCCACATTCCCTCTGCCTTTTCTACAGCCAACTACTGTACCATGAAGGTGCACCAGGACAGGAGACAGAATTATTCCTATTCTGTAGCATCATTCTTCCATGACAAACTCAGGGAAACAATGCCACAGTAACAATACAAGGAACACATGAGACAAAGTTTCAGCCTCTTAGTTACTGCTAGACAGAAACATGATGACCCTCCTATGCTAAAGAATTTTTGTAAGTTTCTACAATACTGAAGGCTTTTTCAAAATCAGGGCATGGATTCAGGATTGGGAACATGGGCGTCATGGGTTCTTGCGGATTTACATACCCAGAACCAGGGTTTTTAGTGTGTGGTTTTTTGTTTTGCTTTTGGTCATGTTTATGAATAAATGACCTGTTTAAAGCAAAAGGTTTCTGGACTGTTATAGATCGGGGCGCCAACCTTTTCAGCCAGTGGACACATTTGGAACTTTGTGAAAGTGCCATGGGCATTAGTTGGGGTTGGCATAACACAAGGTATCTGCCAAATATCTGGCACGACACAAAATGGCAGGCACACCTGAAAGAGAAGAAAAGAGACAGAACCGTAGAAGGGCAGCCAGTGAGATGCAGACATGTGGGAGGGGGAATGTTCAATGCAGAAAAGGTGAAGCCAGTGCAAACAGAAACTTAGCAGGAAGAGCAAACAGTCTATCATGCATTGTGGATTTTTGAAAGGATGTATACTGTTGGGCACTTCTACAGGTTCCGCAAGTGGTACTGGCGGGGCATATAAGCACCATGCTGGTGATTCAGGAATCACAGGTGTAAGGAAACTTGATGGAGAACAGGATGTTGTGGAATTGAAGCTGCAATTCTAAACACACTTGACAGAGAGTAGGGTCTACTGTACAAGGTGAGCTTTACTTCTGAGTAACCATAAATAGAATCGCACTGCATGGCTATTTCCACAATGGGAAGAATGCTCAGCAGTCACCTGGCCAGTTCGTTCACGCAGAAAAGGAGGAATCCTGATTCAGTTTTGTGTTTTGAATGGGAAGTTTTGAGTACAGCTATATCTTTGCCTTCCAATTCAAACAAGCACAATTAAACCTTTTAAAAAAACTTTTTAAAAATAAGGGTATTCTATGAACAAATTTGCACCTATGCAAAAGGATTAGGTCAAAAAGATTAGAACTGTATATATTTAATAAATTCTGAAGAGGTTTACTTTCCACCCCCTTTTACTGTACCTGAGGGCCAGGACATCAGACACTGGAGTGGCAGGACTAAAATAAGTGAACGAGCTGCTATTAAGTTCAAATTAAACTGTAATTTCTACTTCAGTAAAGGACAAATGTTCTGTAATTACATTCATAAAATAACAGACTAATCCCTTCATTTTTTATTAATATAATAATGGCAAATATACGTAGCCATATCTGTAGACTCAACTTTCTCTCATTGAAAACAAGGAAGTAAAATATTCAAACAAAAAGCATCCAAATTGTTTTAAACAAAAAGAATAGTTACACTCTTTGGGCTCAGCAATAGAGATTACACAGAGTTGTCCTGACACCATTACTGACATATAGGAGAAACACATTTTCAGCCCTAAAGAAGCAGTTTGAGGAAATGATTATCTTATAATGCTATTGACCTGTGCTGGGCTATGTACACATAAATCTTCCAGATCTCTGTAGGGTATGTCTGTGTGTAACCACATTCAAGAACAGCTGCTTGAGTACTCTCCTGTGGTACCCAGACGAAGCTATCTGGTATATTTCTCTTGCTTCAGAACCTCTCTCCCCCCCCTATGTAAATGTAACATAGCTGCCAAGTTTTCCCTTTTCTCGCGAGGAAGCCTATTCAGCATAAGGGAAAATCCCTTTAAAAAAGGGATAACTTGGCAGCTATGAAATGTAAGCAAAAATTATAAATGCATTGATCGCTTAAAAGTCACATGATTTCTTTAATCAGGTGAAAGCTGCAGTTTTAAGTATAATGTTATCTACTCTGACCAGGCTAATATATCTTAAAATACTGTAACATCAAATTGCTTCTTTCCAAACATTATGATTCTTTGCTGAGTAATTCTGAATGCCAATGCATTTGCTGTCTCTTTTCAGTTCACAAGGCCCCCTTTCTGCCCTATCCTCATAACCTCTGTTCTTTCAGCTGATCACAGTGTGCTTTCATTCCTACATGCATTTCTTGCCAGCTGATTGGGAGACAGCATCCTCATATTAGCAACATCTGTGATACCAATTGCAGACAGAAAGATGAGTGGTCCACCTGACACATGCTGGTCTGAGATATTCCCTGCTTGCATAAGGGATGGGTAGCAGGCTGCTGCAATGTGATTGATAACATATGAAGTGAGCAGGGCCAACCATATGCTAAAGGAATTCTCCATGCTGAGTGCATTCCACAGAAGAAATAGGGCAGTGATGGAAATACAGATTGATCTGAGGTCCTGTAAAGGCAACTTTGGTTCATTTGATTGCCCACCTGTGGAAGTTCATGGGAAGAACAAACAGAAGGTGTTTATTATTATTATTTGAGAGCCAGCATAGTGTGGTGGGTAGAAAGTTGGAGCACAACTGGAGAGCACTGAGTTCAAATCCCCACTCAGTACAAACCTGTGCCGAGAGCCAGATGATGGTCATTAAAAAAAAAAAGTTTGGATAAGAAATGGCCAAAACAACAGCAGTTTAAAGGTTTTTCCTTAAAGATCAATTTTCAGTTGCTTGCATTCATTTTTTGTTTACCCTTTACAGCTTTTCCTTTTGCCAGTATACATTATCAAAATTTCAGGGAAATGAACAGCTGTTTGACTTCTATAAAATGTTCATGGAATCCTATAATTTTTGCTTCTACTATGTTTTCAGTAGAAATATTTAACATGCCAATATAAAAGCAGATATAAAAACAAATAAATTTTGCAATGAGTTGTTCTAAGTTAATATGAGATGCTATATTATAGTTTGTAAACCTTTCATTGTTGTTCTGATTGCAAAATGATGCATATATTTCAGTTTTAATTGAGATGCAGTGATTTTGGCATTCATTTTGGATTTTTAAATTTCTGTTTTCTCAGCATCACAGTGTAACAGAAGGCTGGGTTTATACACTATTCTATTCATACACTATCTAATGCTCTATGACTAACGCAGTTGGCCTCATAACACATTCCGAACACGTTTTGCCCAAAATAAGTTTCAGTTGCCCATCATTTTGTAATTCTGCAATTTAGACTTCTTAAGCAACTACTTGTGGTTGCAAGGACAATATTGTGCTGGTAAAGTATGGGCATCAGCCATTAGCTGCCATCCTTGGTAATATGTGTTGGGTGATAATGCTGAGGCCTGGTGCCTGCCCCCAACTCAGCGTCATCCGGGATTCTTCACTCCGGTCTCCCGTCATGCTGATGTGGCCCATATCCAGGGACATGAACACACGATGAGCAGAGTTCAAAACAGAAGCTCAGCCTTAAGGAGTAACTAATAAGCCTAATTTATGGCAAATTAAATCAAATGTCACAGAACAAAGAAAACAAGGTTCCTCTCTCTGTCTTTCTTCTTCAGAGAGAGAGCTGCAAAAGCAAAAGCTTTACAGAGTGGAAACAGGTATCTCCCTTTCCGCCCACAAGACTCCAACAATCAGTGCTGGAATGTAAATAGAGATGTGACATGTAACAATCCCACACACATCTGCAGCACGGGATGAATGGAATTCCCAACATTATGGGCAAAGTTAAATTGCAGTGCTCAGATACAGATAGATAGGACACTTTCAGATTGGTGCCATTTTTAAGTGAGAGATCACACTGGCAAAATGAGGTTGTGCAAATTGATTGGGAGATCTTGTGCAATAGCCCTACACCCCCAAAATATCAGATTTTTGTGATATGGGAAGCAATGGAAAAATGCACTAGAAAGTACTAACAAATTGGAATGAATGCTCAATACACAGGTTTTTGACTGGAAGCGGCACAGATTCAGCAGCTAAAAAAAACATAAAGGCATTCAAGCCAACAAATTCCCTTGAGATAGCCGCAAAGCTTGCATCTGCGTGGGCACAGACTCCGAAATGTATCTTATTGAATGACAGTGGATGAGTGGATAATCTACTCATCCCCACTCAAGAATTTGGTGTATTATAGAATCAGAGAGGACCTTAAAGGTCATCTAGCCCATTATTATATTATATTATATTATATTATATTATATTATATTATATTAATTATATTGAATTTATACCCCGCCCTATATCTCAGGGTGGTTCATAGAATAAAATCAAAATATAAAACCACAAAATGTATAATCAAAATAAAAACAACAACCAAATAACTCCCCACCCAAACCCCCCTATACTCTAGAGCCAAAGAAAATAAGTTTGCTTCATCATATATTTGGTAGCCCTTCAAAAATTGAAAGATGGCTATCATACAGCCTTTTAATAATCTCTTCTCCCAACAAAGCTAGCTCCTTCAACCTTTCCAATTAAAAGTTTGTTCCCAGGCCAGAAGTACTTGTGGTTTCTACCTCCATCCCCATATCAGCACACTTGATGTTCTTTGCCTGTCTTGTTCCCTCTCTTGTGACCCATTGGTGACTACCATTGCATTATATGCAATACAAATGGACCACCTGCATACAGCCCAGAGAAAATACTGGAGAGAAAGCAGAGGTGAAATAGCTTGACCAAGGGCACAGAGGAAGGCAGTGCGGTGCTCTACATTTGACCCTAGTTTTGAGGAGTGCTAAAAAAAAAAAACTTTTTAAAAAGACGCCTGCTTCTTGGGAGAAAAGCAATGACAAACGTAGACAGCATCTTAAAAAGCAGAGACATCACCTTGCCGACAAAGGTCCGTATAGTTAAATCTATGGTTTTCCCAGTAGTGGTGTATGGAAGTGAGAGCTGGACCATAAAGAAGGCTGATCGCCGAAGAATTGATGCTTTTGAATTATGGTGCTGGAGGAGACTCTTGAGAGTCCCATGGACTGCAAGAAGATCAAACCTATCCATTCTTAAGGAAATCAGCCCTGAGTGCTCACTGGAAGGACAGATCCTGAAGCTGAAGCTCCAATACTTTGGCCACCTCATGAGAAAAGAAGACTCCCTGGAAAAGACCCTGATATTGGGAAAGATTGAGGGCACAAGGAGAAGGGGACAACAGAGGATGAGATGGTTGGATAGTGTTCTCGAAGCTATGAACATGAGTCTGACCAAATTGTGGGAGGCAGTGGAAGGCAGGAGTGAGTGCCTGGCGTGCTATGGTCCATGGGGTCATGAAGAGTCAGACACGACTAAATGGCTAAACAACAACAACAACAAAAAACCTAAAGAGAAAGGCCTGAGGTGAGGCAGGTTAAGAAAGAGGAACATGGATATTATAGAAAAGAGATGACCCGGAATATGGAAAAAGGAAAAAGGAAATGATCTCGCTTGAAGACTGCATAGATAGTGTTAGCACCGACTGTCTCAAAGCGATGCCCCCATGGCATGGTAGATTATCATTCAGTGAGACTGCCTGGCCTGCTTCTGCTTCTCTAATTTGTACCTGTTCTTCAAGAGAGAGGAGAAGCTGCAGCTGCTCCCCACCATATGCATTTCGGCTGCCAATGTCCAGAAGCCCCCCTGAATACAGCATAAGACTGCAGTGGTGCTCTCTTCTTACCGCTGTTCTCCCCTCTTGTTTTAAATCAATAGTTTATGACATGTACAAGGGGAAACTGTAAATTTAATTTTGTCCTCTGCAGTGTGATTCATATCTTGTTTGCTGGGAACATAATGAATATGTTTGCCCTCCAGACCCCCTGCCCAGTAGAGCAATTGAAGGATAAAGAAAGAGAAAATAGCAAAGTGCAATTAAGGAGGTGGATTAATGCTGGATTAATCAGTCTCTCAGCTAAAGATAGCATTGTGCCATTTGTGTGCATATGTTTGGAGGGAAGTGCAGAGACATCCCCATGGGAGCAACACAGGAAATCAACTACCTTCTCCCCGCCATTGACAAAAGGGGAGGGCTGTTGAGATGTGCCTGAAGAATATTGGAATTCCACCTAGCTCCTATGTAGATCTCCACGGTGCACATGCGGCTTGTAATTGCAATTGCCAAAGCCCAAACAAGCACTTTTTAAAAAAATCTGGGGAAAGAAGTCAAAATACAGCACCGAGGGGACTCACGCCTGAGCCTTATGTTTGCAGGTAGCCATTGTCTCCATAATGAGTTGGACCAAATCTACAACTTGACACCTAAATTTGGCACTGGCTCACAGCTTCAGAGCCAAGGGCTTACATTCAAATACTTCTGTTTCTGAGGTGATAAAGCTGTTTTAATAGGCCCCAAACTTACATTTTAGGACTTATGAGCATATTCCCTTTAGCTCAAAGCGTAATTAGGTTGCAAATTGTTAGCTTCATTCAATGCTCTCCCCTCGCCCACCCACTTTTAAGTACGCTAAATGGGCTTGCAGTGTTTTGTGCCTGTGCATTCTTGCAACGCCACTTGGGAATTTTACTATGGAAGTAGGAGAAGGTGTCATATTTCCCAGACCTATTCTTCAAGAATACGTTCAAGAAGAATGTAAAAGACCAAAGGCCCATCTAGTCCAATATTCTGTTGTTTCCAGTAATGGCCAACTGGGTGTCTCTGGAAAGCTCACAAGCAAGACATCATGTCAACTCTTCCACAGTTGCACAGCAACTGGCATTCAAAGGCATGCTACCTCTGTTTGTGAGGCATACAGCAGTGACCAGTAGCCACGAGTGGTCCAGGAGCTTTCTCCTCTTTACCAACACACGAAGTTACCTCCAGGGAAATTGTGGGACTCCAGTATTGGTCAAGTAAGGCGGTCGTGAGGTTGACCAGAGTACAAATGCTTTGACGCGTTTGCACCATGTTGACCTTGCCCTCTCCTCTTTACTTCCCAGTAAGCAGCAGCGATGCAACCAAGTAGAGGTCAGGTGAGACCTGTTCCCTCACCACCCCATCTTCTGCTGCCTGAATACCCAGCTAGTTCATGGCATTCCTGGGCCATTTGATTGCCTAGGACCTCGGGTGTTGTTCTCTATATCCATTCCCATTTTAAAATGTCAAATAAATTTCAGCAGTGTGGGACAGATTCATTTCATAACCAAGTATGGCTACCAGCTTGGGATATCTAATGTGAGGGATGTCAGCCATTAGGCTTGTTGTGAGCATTTGAAAATATGTGCTTCCAGATATTATGGTTATTTGAGTGCATTTGAGAGCACCCATCACCACTACCTTTCTCTCCCTGAAGGGCCTGCAAAACCTACCTGAGGCAAGACATGGGGAGGGTGGCGGCAGCAAATGCAGTGCTGAGTAATCCTGTTATCTGGCAGTGTGCATTCCTATGCGTCAGGCTGGGGTTTGTGGCTTCCAGAAGGAAAGGAAGGTCTGAGGGATAGTAATTGTGAAACAGGGGTAGCAGAACAATTGGATGCACTTCACATTTAAAAGGGAACCTATCAAATTCACACTCTACAAAATAATATGTGAGCTACAACCATCATTCGGATTCTGCACTTGTCTGAATTTTGTAATGCAGTTCTCTAAATAATGTTTACAAAAATGCATACAGCAGGGTAAATTGTGCATAAAAATGCTTTTATTGGTGAAAATAACAAGGGAAAACACATTATATTTTTAAATCTCTGGAATACAGACGTTAACTGAAGGAGTGCTATTTTTAATGTAAATAAGTTTATAGAGAATTTTTATTTACATCCACTTCTTGATGCGGATGTGGCATATGTTGCTGTTGCTAACTTTGCTGTCTGGTCTTTGACCGCAATCAAGATTGATTCAATGCAGTATATTAGGAGAAATTGCTATGCAAAATTTTTTTATAGTGGGGAAAATTGCATCAAAAATGTGTATATTTGAGGAACTTCACATTAACGTACTTATGAATTTTCATGAGGACTTTAAATGTTAGACTGATCTGAAAATGCACAGAACTAAACTGAAGACTGGAAACATAAGAAACTGAAATAGACAGATTTGCCCATCCCTAGGATGAAGTCCTTTCCACTAGTATCACTGCCTATATTTACTTCTGATCACATTTCTATCCCATCTTTCTTCCAATGAACTGAAGATGGTGTACCTGGTTCTCCCCTTTCCCATTTTCTCCTCACAAGAACCCTCTGGGGCAGCTTGGGCTGAGAGACAGGGTAACTGGCCCAATATCACCCATTGTGGCTTAGTGAGGACTTGCACTCTGGTCTCCCAGGTCCCAGTCGAGCAACTACTGCCTCTCTCCTGTTTCAGGAAAGATCCTAGAGAGGCAGAGGGAAATGGAGGAAGCAAAGACTCATGAAACAGACCCATTACTCACATTTTCATAAAATGTGCTTCTAATATGCATGTCTGCTTTGGGAAACTAAGGTGGTTGGTGGCCGGCTCTTTACCATCATAGAGCTTTGCAGAGCACACAGTCACCCCATAGCATTTTTTTAAAAAGCAAAGTTTTTAAAAGGTAGAAAAGGGCAGGAGATTTAGGATCCAGTTCCAGCGAGTGAGTCCCTAACAACAACCCTAGCAGAGGGACTCACAATATGTTTTATGACTGCTTGCATAGAATCCTCATAAAAGGCCGGGCCTCTTTTAGCGCAAGTGTTACGGATGCTCATGCATCCCTGTCGACACTGATGTCAGCACACTAGCTGATAAAAAAAAGTCCGATTTTAATTACAATTGGAGTATGAATTCCAAGGCAAGGGAGCTCAAGTCACAATACAATTAAGTACTGCGAGTTTGGAGAATAAATATTTTAGCTGCCTGCTTTCTAACTTTGATAGCTCACATTTAATGCTTGTTTTAAATTTGTTTCTAGCAGTCTTTCATTTGGGGTTCTCATTGCCCTGGTCTTCTCTCCTTTCAGTCAACTGAATGATTTCAGGGGCATCATCAGCACTGCTTCGTCACGGGACCACAGCTGATTCTTTTGGGTCAGGACTGCAGGTTATGTGTAGCAGTTTCAGCATTCTTTTTAGAGCTAGTGTTTTAGTTTTGAAAAAATGCAACTGCTGAGACTGCAATACAAAGGGACTGGGTGACTTCTTAATACTTTCTCCTTGGGCTATCTCCCTGCTGAAAATTGCCCCCAAGGTATGGCTCCTGGGAGGACATCCTGCACGTAGGACATCATTTGCGGCAAGTCCTCAGAGTAACAACTTCTGCTTATATTGAACAATATCTATAGACTAATTTCACCAAAATAATAATAACACAACACTCTTTTTATAGCCTATGAATGTTTACATCAAAAGAAGTCTCACTGGTTTCAATGGGATTTATTCAGACATTAAGAGTACATAGAATTGCAGTCTTAAGCACATTAAAAAGAAGAATAAAAATACAATTGCACAGTTATACAGTGCGGTGCTGGCATTTGCATTGAAGCATCTACCTGGAACATAAGCATTATATCAGAATATGTGGTATTGTGTTAGTATAATAGTCAGTAGAACACATCCTACAGTAAGTGTTTATTTGCTTGTGCAGGAATTATTGCAATTAGTCTCTAAGCAAGTAATAAAGCCTCGCTAAATTTCCATGTGACTGGTCTCCTCCTTTGAACCGTGGTAGCATTGGGACCATATCCAGCCACAATGATAGGTGCCGTGTATGCTGCACACTTTTAGGCTGTCTGAATTTTAAAACAAAGAAAAATCAAACAAAAAGGTAATTAAACCCATTCTCCCCTTCCACCACGCCCACCCTCAGTTCCAAACGTTTAACTAAAAGGTCAACTGGCTCCCCTTGGCTTTCTCTGATGTGATCTTCCTCTCTCTGCCAAGAAATCGTTTCTTGGTTGTTGCTTTTTTGCTTTAAAAACCATCATGCATTAGACTTCCCAAGAGGTGCCCTCCAGCTAGACATTCTGAGATAGATACATTGTGATCTTTACCTGTGGCTGTAAATTGGTTCTAATAGCACCTTCTTTACATGTCAGATCTGCCTCACTGCACTGCTCAGAAAAGAAAGGAGGGAGGGAAACACTTTACAAATAAAACAAAAACAAGAGGAAGATTGCAAACACACAAGCCTTTTGCCTCTTCTCGAGAAAAAAGATGACAACCATAACTGACGGCGTGAGATAGATCTGACATCTCCCCTCTTTTAAAAAACACACACCATTCTATTTCAAACACGCATTTGTTTAATACGTTGAAAGCTGAAGGCAGCCTCAGTGGTAGAGTGGGCTCAACAATCCAGACCAGGCATAATGTAAGGCTGGCTCCAGACTTCAGAGAGCTGTTGGCATATTACCACCCTAAACCACCTACAATGTCCCTTGTCTAATGAAGTATTTTTCCTTCTGCCACCACTATGATGGCAACATGACCACTCCCCATACTCCCTGCTGTGCCTTCGCATCCTTCATGCTTTCCTGGTGTGTTCATACTGGTGACGGGGATGAGAAGAGAAAGTAGGGCTCTGTTACAACCTGTGCCAAGGGTAGTAAACCTGGTACCTACCAGAGGTGCATAGCTGCCAAGTTATCCCTTTTTTTAAAGGGATTTTCCCTTTTGCTGAATAGGCTTCCTCGCGAGAAAAGGGAAAACTTGGCAGCTATGACCAGGTGTTGCCAGACTCCAACTCCCATCAGCCCCAGGCAGCATGGTGAATGGTCAGGGATTATGGGAAATGTAGTCCAACACAATTGAGCAGGAAACAATATTGACTATCCCTGTCCTATGGGGATTGCTCTGCATATGATTTTAAGAGGACCCACTTAAAAAAATTCAAATTAGGTTAGGATGAATTTCAAAGGCAGGCAGCATCAGAGGCCACAGGTCAGCATGTTTTGAGACTGTGGTACTACAGTAGGGATGTTAAATGTGATTACCTCTCCCATGGAAGCTGTACACCTGTGAAGACAGCTAAGCAATACTTGCTACTCAATTGCATTTCCTAGGATTCTTTGGGGGTAACCTGTGATGGTGAATTCAGCATAAAGTCAACATGTTTGTTGCATAGAATCTAAGAGCAGCCATAAAACTGGTCCACAGCACAACAACTATAGTTCAGGGTACACTCGTGAAAAATCTAACATTTACTCGTTTTAAGAAAGGTGAAATGTATTTACAAATGTGGTGGGCTGCATGAAAGGAGGGACCCTATGAATTTATAGTATGAAAGCACAAGATAGTAACTGATAATGCATTTGATTCTTTTCCTTAGTCATTACTGCTTTGGTCCAATACCTTTTATAACCCAAAAAAAATTCCTTCAGTAGCACCTTAAAGACCAACTAAGTTTTTATTTTGGTATGAGCTTTCGTGTGCATGCACACTTCTTCAGATAACCCAGTTTCCCAATTCTCTACCTTGCTTATTTAAAATCTACACAGCAAAACCTTTCCATTTCTGACTACATGAATCATACATTGTACAATGGGGTTGCAAAATAGGTGATGTGATATATTTTTCCCCACTGGGTCAATGCCTGCTAGTGTAAAAATACACAATGTTTCTGGCTCATTGCATATACTTAGCAATAAAATTAGTGTACATTTCCTCAGGGGCATGGTCAGGCATCCTTATTGCGGAATGGGTATGCATAGCCTATTTAGATAGGTAAAGAGTCGGGAATCAGAGCAGAACGGGTAATAGGAGGCTTGGTTTCAGAAGGAACTGAATGAAGAACGTTAGTATCAGGGCTTGCTAGGACCATTTTCCAAAATGAAGTTTCAATCCATTTCCCATTTCATAGAAGCTTAAACTGAATGAAAACTCTGGACTAACAAACAAATGCAATGCTTAAATTGCTTTCTACCTTGCAGTAACAGCATTCACAAATGACACATTGGCTGAGTTCCCAGGCAGCACTAAGCCACACTATAGCTAAGAATGAACGTGCAAATGTGTGGACTCCCAGGGAGAATAGCCCAGCCTCTCTGCACCTCTCTGATTTAGCTGCCAAGATGCGCTGAGCTAAAAAGCCCAAGTTTTACTCATCGTGTTGTCCATACTCAAGCTCCTGGTTAAGCTCTCTCCTTCTCAACCACAAACCATAGCTAAGACTTGTTGAACTTCAATGTGTTCTTAGGGTTCATTTCTAAAGGTAAATGGACCTCCTCTGCATTAATAGACATCAGATCACAGCAGTGGTGGAGGAGGAGAGCAATGGTCAATTTGCCTTATGTCTTCCTGCTGTTCTGTCTTTCCCTTTTGCTCCCTCAGTCTTCATGCTGCAATTACATTTTGGAGAGTTTTGCAGATTGCCGTTATAGGACAATCTGTCTCCTGCCCTTTGCGGCGGGGTGGTGAGCTGGACACTTTGATTAAACCCTTTTTGGACTTCAGTGTCCCATACTTTTCAGCTGTGACAGTTTAATTTCCAGACTGAAAACTTTTCTGAATCAGAAAATGCCAGTTTTCTGCATTGTCACAGGTAAAAATCAAAGTGTTCCCATTTATTTCCAGAAGCAGGTTAGCTGTCTGAAGACTCCCCCCCCACCGCTTTATTTTTTATTAGTTCTCCAAAGATTATTTCTCAGTATCTAAGACTGCGAAGGCTGCAGTATATAAATTACCACAGTCTATGGTGCAGGCACATTCTCTGTAATTAAATAATAAAAAATCATTACAGTCCTTTCATTTACAAAGCATCATTGTATTGCGAGGGATTTTGAAATTGTCTTACAAGTTTTATATAAAAGAATTTGCTTCACACACTGCTGGTGTGCAGGTCTTCTGGAGATGGAACAGCTTGGAAGTATCAACCTGCACTATACCATACAAAGCAAGTAAAAAACATTAGCCAACGGAAGGTACTAAGGATGTGCAATATATGGCCCACATGTAGGTGACTAGCAGTTGGTGGGGTGGAGTTGGCAACAGACTGAGCATGTCTCTGGTGCAAATGTCACCTCAATCATTGATTTACTAAATGGCCTTCTGCTGCTAAATGTACATAGGCTATTGGTGGAGGTGATGGGGGGACCACACTGATTGCATTTGAGCATGACAAAATAATACTAACTGGCAATTCTTTGTGTTTCACACATTTCCCATGAATTAACATGAAACTAGTTGCGTGTTCAGACCCAGAGACCTCCTCCCTAAATAAATTCACACATGACTCAAACTTTTGGTTTGGTTTTTGGCAGAATTTAGGCCACAACTTTATTGATTAAAGAAAGTGAGTGGTTGCATAGGCTCTGGTTCGACTAGCTCCCTGCACCCTTGCAGGTAGCATTGACCCAGGGCACCAGCATAGGTCAGCCAAGGGTTGAACACCTGGATAGGCAGAAAGCTGGGAACAGGCTATGTCTGCCACCCAGATGTCCCCCTGGACTCAGGCACGGGCACAACCCCCTCTCGGGGGTTGACCAAACCATTTGAGTTCCTGGATTTCTTTAACAGAATACCATTCACATAGGGATGGCGAGACCGTTCTCCCATCCCTATCATCTGAACCAGTGCCTATCCACAACCTTACAAGTTGTGATGATTTGCTACATGGCAGGTGAAACCCAAATGGCAACAGCCAATCAGCCAAGTGGGGAAAATTCTTGCCATGCCCCTGTCCCAACAACAGACAACGCATGGGAGCATAGCCAGGTCAATCGCAAAAAGCCCTAAAAGTAGGGAAAGGTGGGTGGGTGTTCTGAATGCACAAGCCGAAAGAGGAGCTCTGGGTCACATGCATAGGTCCCTCGATCCGTTTGGACCACCCCATTGGCCAGATTTAACCCAACATCAAGGGACCTACCAATCGGGAGTTGTGGCTGACCAATATTACCCACCCACAACACAGGCGGCCGGTCTCCAGATCTCACCGCAACACGTGCCCTTTTTGAGGGAGGACCCGATTTACCTTAAATTAATTTTAAACACAGCTAACTTTTAACTTTAGCTTTGTCATTAGCTTCCCCCTGACTCTGAAACACATTTACCTTCCTGTTCTGGAAAGAGGTGTTGGAACTTCATCTCCCTGCTGGCCTGACTAGGTGCCCTGACTAGGGCACCAAATCCCAGGTCCCCAGAATGCCTTCTCTCTATTCTCCTCTGCTTGTTTCACTGCTCTCAGTAATCAATATCTAGCGGGGGGCAGGGGAGAGAGAGACTGGTCCTGGTGGGGAAGCAACTTGGAAAGAAGAGTGATACAACATGATCCGTCCATCAGGTATTTTAGCCAAACAGATATAAAGGCAGGCACTAACATTGCTCTCCTGGGAGTCTGCTGTGACAAGACATATTTGAAGGATACGAGGCAGCTAAAGAGTTTCATGGCAACATGACAAATGGATGAATCCTCTAGAGGCTGGAGGGGCACAGGTGACTAGCATTCCATCACTGGTTTGATGTCAGCCTATTAGAGTGCACTATACTTGGAAGGAAGAGGACTATGTATATCTTGAAGCTAAAGACAAGCACTTCATGCCAACAAACTCTACAGACTGGTACTGGGCAGGGTGGGTTTTTAAATGTGCTTTAGCTCTATGGCATTTTTGGCTGGACAGTTTTATCAGCTGAAGTTCTAACTATGAATGGCTTACAGGCATTCCTTTCTAAAGTGCAGTTGATAAGCTGGTTATTGGTATCATCGTGTCAGCTGGCAGCCAGAATTCCACTGCACATCAGATGCATGGCAAACCGCATGGCGAAATGAAGAACTGGATCAAAGGAGGAGGGTAGTTCCACAAACATTTTAGATAATGTTGCCAGCCACACAACCAAATCTGATTGGCCATGTGGCACCATGACAGAATTGTGTTAATCATGGGTTGGCTGGGATTGGGCCCCGATTGGATAAGGCTGTGGACATATTTACTTCGGTCTTTTTGTCCTTGGGCTTCCAATGCTAATATTAATTGCTGATTTTTTTAAAAAATGCTGTGCAACAAAAGTCTTTAATTTTAATTATGTGATATGACTGGCTGGGATCAAAGGGGAAGAAGGACACCCTGACAAAATTGTATCTGATGGCTGTGCAGCAGCAGAAGGGTAAACAAGTACGATGCAGAGAAGCAAAAATTACTAATAAGGATGGGGGGGCTGTGACCCCCCCCAAAAGCCCACCTTTCACTCTGAAAAGTTTCAAGAGAAATCATCTGGCACGGCACTAATAAAATGGGCTTCTGTATCAATCCAGCATATTGACTGAGCAATATCTGGTAAGAAAAAATATATACTGTGATACTGGGGTATATTGATGCAAATCTAATGTGAATGTACACCATCATGTTGCACCAGCTGTATGTGGCAATGTAGTGAATCCTACAATTGTCACTTCAACTGAGATGATGTTCCACTTCAACTGGAACACAAAAATAAAATTAAGAACTATTGTTCATCTTTTTTTTAAAGAACCCCCCCCCCCAAACAGCAATTAATATTAGCATTAGATTCCCAAGGACAAAATGTAAGTATCTTTAGAGTATCCCCCAGTAAGAAGATCCATCCACTGGTTTAGAAAAGAAACAAATATCCAAAAATCTGACATGACTGGGAGCAGGATATATAGTTTGGAAAGCCCACAAAATATTGAAATCAGGCCCGAGTAACTCATGACGCACCTATGCCAGGGTTTCAATAAACCACTTGCTTTGCAACCTGCCTGAGAGACTGCAAAAGGAGAGATGTCAAGCATTGAGCAAGCTACAATACAGGGCTGGAATGCTGAGTTCATCTTGGTGAATCACCACTTGTACAGGCCTCATGAAAATGAACCCCAGGGAGTTTCCTATGCCATTTCCCGGACTAAACTTGCATGCTGGGTGTCATTTGTTAAAACAGATAATACATAGACAGCAATAGATTTAGCAGCAACAAGTTAGCAGTTCGTAGCAGATTTCTGATAGTAAGCAATATGGAATGCTGCCTAGAACCTGGGAGAACAAAATTCAAATCCCCACTCACTCCACTGGGTGACCTTGGGCCAGTCACCAGGCTCGTCCACATCTCTGTTTGCCTTGCCGCTTCCCTCCCCGAGAAACCGGTGGTTTACCACTGAATTGACCAAACAGCAATCTGGTTTTCTATGGATTGCCCTTTGTTTCTGTGTCAGTGATAAACAGGGTGTTTTCTGCAAAAGTTCTTAGACCAGTGCTTTCCAGGCACAAGACAAGTGGAAGTGTGGGTGAGCCCACTATCTCTTACGAACCTACCTCACACGGTTGTTGTGAGTAAAAAAAAAGTGAAGAGTATGAGACGCATGTATGCCACCTAGAGCTCCTTGGAGGATAGTGGGGCATAAATATAATAATAAATAAATAAGAGAAATGCAATCTAATGACATGCAAGTCCAGTGTTTTGTTTTTACTTTCTACTGTATGGGGGAAAGATGCAAGAAGCTGAATTTCCAGGGAACAGGGGACAAAGGGGGGTACATATGATTTGGTTGTTGTTTTGTTATGGGATACTTTTGCTCTCCTCCCACATGTATTCAGATTCAAGGGTAACCAATCGAGGGTAACCAACCTTGAAAAATCCTGATTTCCAGTGTGGGTCCCAAGCTTTCAAATGCACAAAGACTCAACCTTCTGCCAGTGAGTCTGTGAGCAGTTAAGGGATTGTTCGCAGCCTCCATGTATGGTGCTAGAGTTTGTTTTGCCTCTTGCAATACCTTTAAAAAGAGATAACTGGGCACAGCAATATGGATGACAGCTTGACTTCAAATTGGAGAGCAAAATCTGTGAGCATGGGAGGAAGAAATAAAGCTTTGCCCTTCAGATAAGACAGTGTGCCCTTCCATAATAAGGAATCCTGATGGAAGCCTCCAAGAGCGCTCTCTTTAGTCTCTCCCTCCCCATCTCCTTCATCATCCTCTGGCCGTCACAGTCCTTGGAATTTTATTAAACCAGTTTTTAATCTCTTTACATTGCATGTAAAAAGCTCTGCACCCCGATGCCTCCAATGAATGAGCAAGCTACCAAGCTTTTACTAGTTCATAAAAGTGCTCCTCTGGCAGCAGTCTCCTCACATTGTTCCCTCCAGCATGACCTCTGTGAACAGCTCAATGCTCTCCTTAAGGTGTTCTCTATGCATCTCATATAGGTGTGTGCAGTTCTTTTTGTTTGTTTGCTTTACAGATGGGCAACAAAGAGGATATTGACACCAGCAATCTCTGCCTCGTGGAACCCATGCAAACCAATCATATTAATAGTTATTGGTGACAATCCACTATGATCTTACCCATTGTTAAAGAAAGCAGTACTATGCATGAGTTTCACTCTTTTATACCTTGATCAAGAATAGTGCTATGCAGAACATTTTTTCTGCTTTTTTTGTTTACTATTCTCTATCCATTAATGAGAAGTTTCATTCAAAAATTATCTAAGGAGAGAGAGATGGTGGGTGTAAAGTGCAGAGTTTGTGTTGCTCCTAGTTTGCTTTTGAGGTGGGCAAAGGTTTTATTTCTAAGAGTGTCCCATCTTTCATCCTGCAAATAATCTCCACAAAGCTCTGAAGTTTGCAGCCTTCCTGGGTGCTCATGCTTACTGAAAACCTCATGAGATCCTTGTCAGGACATTCTTGTAAGTGTAGAAGAGATGGATGCTGCTTACTGTGTGCCTAGCTGCTGTTCATTGTCTTTTTTATAATAAAAGAAAAAATAAATCTTTTTACTTTTAAAGAAAGCAGAGCAGAAAGATTTATTTATTTTTAATGCTGGAAGGAAGCCCTTAAAAACAAAATTAGCAAGCTCAGTAGCCACCACACAACCCCCTCTGCATTTAAACTCAGGGAAAGTCTTTTTGATGTAACTCCACCTATAGGGCTCTTTGGAAATGGAAAGCACAGACAGCTGAGAAGGCTGTGAGAGTGTTGGAGAAACTTTTAATAGGAAGAAAAACATACTGCCACCCACAACCACTTTACAATAGTAAAGCAAGTTCAATTCCATGCCCACTGTTAAGTATAAAGAAATGATACTTAAGGTACCCTGTGAAACAGGCAGAAAAAAAGGAAGTCTGTTTCACAGGTGATGAACACTTTTGAGAAATTGGAGGAAAGGATTTCGCACAGCACTAATTAGGACCAAACAAAATGTCAATGTTGTGAGCAAGCTTTTGAGTTCTCCCAAACTCTTATTCAGACTGGATGTTAAATAAAAGAAGAAAAAGTAGGGCATGCTGCCCGGGCCCCAAATTCTGCTGTTTGCAACTGTCTTAAGCTGAAGTGGAGGAGGTGGTAGCTCCAGATTCATTAAATTAACTTCAGCTAGGTGCTAATCACCAAGGGCTCCTGGTGCAATGAACTGTAATATCGTCCCACTGTTCATTAATTTTTTTAAGGTACAGAATCTAGCAGGTACTTGATTCTGTTTCCAGCACCAGGTGAAGCACATAAGATTCCTTGGGAGGCAGAGAACAGATAGAAAGTGTTGTTGTTTTCTTAATAGCAAAGCTCGATATTAATTTTTGGAGATCTGCACTTATGTCCCTGCTCCTTGACAGATCTCAAGGCAGTGCATATGACTCTCTCTCATTTCATATTTACAACAAGCTTGTGAGCTAGATTAGGCTGGTAAATAGTGAACAGCCCAAAGCAAACAAGATGAATTTTAACAGGGAGAAATGTAAAGTACTACACTTGGGCAAAAAAAGAGAAAGGCACAAATACAGGATGAGTGACACCTGGCTTGAGAGCAGTACATGTGACAAGGATCTAGGAGTCTTGGTAGACCACAAACTTGACATGAGTCAGCAGTGTGATGCAGCAGCTCAAAAAGCCAATGCAATTCTGGGCGGCATCAATAGGAGTATAGCATCTAGATCATGGGAAGTAATAGTACCACTGTATTCTGCTCTGGTCAGACCTCACCTGGAGTACTGTGTCCAGCTCTGGGCACCACAGTTCAAGAAGGATATTGACAAGCTGGAATGTGTCCAGAGGAGGGCAACCAAAATGGTCAAAGGCCTGGAAACAATGCCTTATGAGGAACGGCTTAGGGAGCTGGGTATGTTTTGCCTGGGAAAGAGAAGGTTAAGGGGCGATATGATAGCCATGTTCAAATATATTAAAGGATGTCATATAGAAGAGGGTGAAAGGTTGTTTTCTGCTGCTCCAGAACAGTGGACATGGAGCAGTGGATTCAAACTACAAGAAAGAAGATTCCACGTAAACATTAGGAAGAACTTCCTGACAGTAAGAGCTGTTCAACAGTGGAATTTGCTGCCAAGGAGTGTGGTGGAATCTCATTCTTTGGAGGTCTTTAAGCGGAGGCTTGACAGCCATCTGTCAGGAATGCTTTGATGGTGTTTCCTGCTTGGCAGGGGGTTGGACTGGATGGCCCTTGTGGTCTCTTCCAACTCTATGATTCTATGATTACCCAGTGAGATTCGTGACTTGGGTGAGGGACTGAACCCAGATCTTCCCTGTCCTTCCTGCTTGTACAAGATAAAGGCTCAACAGAAGCAAAAATCAGGAAGTATTATCTAATAGTTTTATTTTTATTTCAGGATTTATAACCCACACTTCCATAAAATATGTCAAGGATATAAGAATAAAACAAGCAAATGTTTGCATAAAAACATCATTAAAAACATTGATCTGGTAATCCCTTTGGGATCCCCTGCCCTAATGATCCAATACAGCTACTTTCGATTCAGAAGCCTGGGACTTTTGGAAAGAAGAACCTGGACTCAGGCTACACTTGTTAGATGAAGAGGTTTATTGTAGTATCCTTTCCTTACAGTTACATACAAACTCGTGTTCTGCCTTCCAGAATTCTTTGTAGGTCCCGGGGTGGACTTTTCTAAACTTAGCCCAGAGCATTTTGGAATCTTGGTATGGATGGAGGAATGGATCTGCTATAGCTATTACAAACACTATGCATGACCAACCAATGTAGGTAAGAGTGTGTCATGCATTCACAACCCTAAATATACTCAATACTTATGGAAAATCTTAACAAAAACTTATTTTTCAACAAAAAACAAAACAAACCAGAGTATGTAGGGCAGGAGGGCAGACCTACCAATTTCTGCAAATAAAGCTGCAATTCCATTATGAATCCAAGGGGAGGAGCACATCTGTTCACAAGGCTGATATGTTTTAATGTTTATTTTTGTTCTTAGGTGTTTGTTGAGTGTGCTGTCAGGATTAGTATATGTGTGAGTGAATGCATATTGATTAGAGGATGTGTATTGATGGCTCTTTGTAGTCGGGTCACTGAGTTGTGCACTTGAGTTTGTTGCAGGCTGAAAAAATGCATTAACTATTAACTAAATTCTGGAGAATGGTTGTAGCCAAACTGGAGCCCTTAACTCTGGCATGCCAAGGGGTTTTCTGATGAAGAGAGCATATTAATTTTCATCCTTTACAAGTTCAGAAAGCTTAAGGGCAGTTCCCTCATCATCTGATAGGGGAACACTAGCCTCAGCCAGCTGCATGAAAATTCTGAAGTCTAGTAGCCTGGTCAACTTAATCAACAAAACTATTCATCCAAAATAGGTATTGTTATACTCTATCAATCAGATAGCTTTTTTAATCTTCAGGTGTCTCACAAATCTTTGAGTCGTAGCTATCAATTCCATTCTTTAGTGGAAATCTGAGCTAGTGATAATAGAATCTGAACGCTAAGTCCAGTTCCCTGTTCTTCAGACTACTATTTTATTTAACAAATGTAACAAATCTCACCCTTCTTCCGATTTGCTTACACCACTATATTTTATGAACCATCTCTGGTTGGCTAGGTCAGTGTTTCTCAACCTTTTTTGGGCCACGGCACACTTGTTCCATGAAAAAAATCATGAGGCACACCACCATTAAAAAAGTTAAAAAATTTAACTCTGTGCCGCCCTATATTGACTATATAATTATGACTGTAAGAAACACTTGCCAATTGCTGTGTTGGTTGCAATCTCCTGTAATAAGGCTTCACAAGCCGCTGATTTCTCTGCCAGCACAATCCTTTGCTCAGCAAGTTTCAGGTTGAGCTCATCCAGCCAGCTTCTTTAAGTTTGTCTAAAACCACCCTCCAGTCGTTTGCATTGAGCTTTGGGAAAGAGGAGGAGAAATATTGCTTTCTGGCGGGTCAGTGCTGGTTATTGGCGGCCGCCAGGCACGTGACAATGTAAATTGCCCTTCTCGTCACCGCACGTCGCGGCACACCAGCCAGCGTCTGGTGGCACACTAGTGTGCCGCGGAACAGCGGTTGAGAAACGCTGGGCTAGGTTGAGAAGCAGAGATGGTTCTAAGCTCACCCAGTGAGCTTCACAATTGAGGAACGACTCAAGCTCAGGTCTCCCCAGTCCAACTATATCACTATGTCCAGTGATGGGAAGCCTCTGGCCCTCCAAATGTTGTCCCATTACCCCTCCCATTCCTGGCCTCCAACATCTGGAGGGGCACAGATTGCCCCCCCCCACTCTATCTGCTATACAATTGAATCTCATTGAAGACACAGGATGAAGTTGAAGTTTACATGCCAGGGAATGAGTCTGTATGTGAACAGTGACAGAAAAAGGGACATTTATGCATAAGATATGTGGGGAAGTTTGATGTTATGTACAGAGCCAGTCACGATTCCAGGAAGGGGAGGGAAAGACCTCATTGCACAACTTTGGCCCCTGCTACCTATCCCAGCGAAAGTCTTTATCCCCCTTTCTTGCATAGAAAATCAGAGAGCTACCTATAAAATGGCAAGCACAATTCAGCTCCTGTTTATTACATAGGAAAACATAGCAGCTAGCTTGCCTTCCACTTAGGACAGCTCAAACTCAGAACTCAGTATTTATTAACGCTGCCATCTGCCAATCACACAGCTGAACACATGAAGCCATCTTAAAAAGCATCAGACCTTTTTGCTCAGTACTAGCCTTCTTTGACTAGTACTTGCTTTCAAGGGCACTGACACAGATATTCCCCACCCTCTCTACTTGAGATTCACTTTTAGCTAGAGAGGCCAAGGTCTCATCTTGGGGTTTACTGTATTCACAACATGTATTCTACCACTGAACTATGGCCTCTCTCCAAACATAATCACAGCATATTCACATCACTGAATGTGCAAAAGAGGAACATGTATAGTAGGTGAACATTGTTGATTGAGGACATTCATATGCCTGGATATGTGGACTGTCTCTGTGCCTTTCATATAAATGAATGTTTCACAAACCAGGATAATTCTTGCAGTAACAAGTCATAATATATTTAATTTAATGCTGTTTGCAGCTGACTAGAATGCTAATGTAAAGCTTGCTTACAAACGTTTCGCAGTATTCACTGTGTTATCTTGCGTGAAAACACAAAATGCTGAAGCTTTCTATCTCCAGTACCAGGAAAACAATTAAGCAAACTTGTGGGTGAAGAAGGCAAGGAGCAAGTCTCCAGAATGTGAAAACTGTCATGCCAACCTTTACGTAGATTGCTTTGTACTACAAATTTGATCTTAAAAGGCTGTACTTTTGGAGGTCATGCTAACCTAATTATATTTCTGTTGCTAGCTGTGGCAACAGCTGCATAACATGTGTGAGCCCAGGAGGGTGGGGGAAAAAAACATGTTTGTCTTGCAAGATTCCTGTAATGATTGTGGTAGCACAAACCACGAGGTCTTCTCCTTGACTCACGTTTGGGCAGCTTCTATGAAATGAGTTTATTATTTATTAAATTTCTATACCGCCCTACATCCAAGGATTACAGTGTCATCTGACTATGATAATTACTGACCTTGTATTGCCTTTTAATTAACTATGGGTGTGCCACATTAAAATGTTGATGGTTTCCAGTTGTGCCTGTCTTCTGGGGAGAAAATGGATACATGGTATGAATTTCTCATTATGATTTCTGGCAGAATGATTTGCTCATGACTTGATATTACATCCCACTTTGAGATGCACAGCTGCCTTGTAAAAAGGGCTCGGTATGCATCAAGATCCTGCCTGAGTGTATTTGTGAGGATTGGAGAGTTAGCATTGGACCTGCTTCACAAGCTAAGAGAAGAGGATGAGCCCCAGGTGTTCCATTGCAAGTTACTGGCTTTTTGGGGAGATGGGGTGGGGCTCTGGCAAAACACTGTCCTAAAGCCTGGCTTCTTGCTTGCCTCTTCCTCTGAGCCAGGTGGTAAAAGTGATAACTCCTACTGCTCTTCTTCCCTGCTGTTGCTGTCTGCACACTTGCCCTTGAGATGGGCAGGGAGTGAACAGATTGGTAGCTCCTGCTCTTCTTACATCCCGCTGTTGAAGCTTTGCTCACTTGCCAGTCTCTCCGGAGGGTGAGCAAGTGGGGATCGTGCAAGGAGGATGAGAAGCAGGAGCAGAAGCTGCTGTCTGCTTCCTTGCCTCACACTTCTCCTCTGAACAGTGGCAGGGATTTTGAATGCAGGCTGGGCTAAATCGCCATTGACTCCCAGAGTGAGGAGCAATTTATCAGTGGCTGCTACTTTTCCTTTGCCCACCTGTACAAAGAAGCAGATGGAGGAAAGTTCAGGAGAGCAAAAAACAAACAAACAAACAAACAAGGCGAGGGACAGCATTATTTGTGGCTTCCTCTTCTTTCCACTTCACTGTTGTCACATGCTTCCTGCCCTCTCTCTCTCAAGGCAAAAGGCTGAGAGTGGACAGGAGAGTGAGCAATGCACGTGGCAATGGCAAAGAGGAGCATCACCAGGGCCAGAGGGCTTTGGCTCCATATTGGGATGTGGGTCTCAACAGGTGCCAAATATGGGAAATCACCACACAGTGGGAAAGCTGAGTGGGTCTGCCTTCAGCGAGAAGAGTCAGGAATCTTAGCTATCCTGAACGGAAGGAAAATTCACACAAAGCCTAACTGCAAATGTTATCTATCCTTCCATCTAGCTAGCTAGTTGCTAGCTGTGTACTGTATATAGATCAAGCTTCAACTTTGGGCACCCTTTCTGTGCCTCACTCCCCACCTTGGTCCATGTGTGCTCCAATACAATGTTCATGACCTAGCAACATAGGAACCTTATACTATTGTCAGGCCACCGATCCATCTAGCTCAGGCTTGTCTAAAGTGGCTAGCAGCAGCTCTCCAGGATTTCAACCAGGGGTCTCCTGCAGCTCTACCAGAGATGCCAGGGATGGAACCTGGGACCCTTTGAATGCAAAGCAGTACCACTCAACTACTGCCCTTCCCTAAAACTGAGAGAGGTTTACAGACATATATCTGGATTCCGTTATTGAATGTAGGCCTTGAATTTCATTACAGAGTATACTCATAGTGGAGGAAATGTGCATGGACCCAGGGTTTGCCACAGCATTCTGCTGTATGAACCTATTATATGTACCTGGGCTATATTTTTTAAGCAGCCCAGGGCTAGTTCTTTGTTTAGTTATTAAGATTTTACATTGTTCTGGAGTTGTTCCTTCAGTTTTGTAATAACATTTGTTGAATAGGGAATTAAAATAGGCACCCTACTGGTCCAAATCCATATCCCCCCCCACACACATTTTGTGTATTCTGCCAGGAAATAAACATTACATAGCATTTGGGAAGTTTATGAAAATGGTATATTTGCTTTTTAAAAAAACACACACAAGCAGTCTTAAAAATTGACAAAAATGCCAAAATGCGTAGAATGAATCATAGCTTAAAAGCAAAAAAGGATGTAAATCATATGTTTGTTAACTTAAACAAAGCATGACTTCTTGGTATGTAACTTCATTCAACCCAAAGAGATAAAATCTGTTTTGATGAATACAGATAATATTATTCCAGTGTTGTGGTGGGGTTAGATTCCTCAGCTTGCTAGAAAATAATAGTTGGCTTCCTTCTCCAGCTATAATTGATATACTCCTTTCATTGCTCAAACAGAAGGAATCTGAATACCATTCGTGGTGAGGTGTAGGCCATAGCTGTCCTTTGGCTCTCCTGTGAGGCGAAATATGCCACAGGATTCTTGGGAGTAACAGGACATTGGCCCAAAGGTGATTTAGAGAAACAAAAGCACGAAAAAAACCATTTGTAATCTTGCCATCTTCCTATATGACATCGATCCTCAGGGCTGGCCCGTGACATTTTGCTGCCTGAGGCAAAAGACAAGATGTCTCCCTTCATTCCACATATAGAAGCCAATGAGAATGGCAGTTATATTTTACATCAACATCCACCACTGCACCTTAGGACAGCAGGCACGTTTCGGGGGTGCGAGGCAGTCAACCTGACACTTCAGCACCTCACTGCTGCTCTGCATACCCCAACACTAGCCACCTGAGACAGCTGTGTCACTTGGTGTAATGGTAGGTTCAGCCCTGGAACCCCCCCCCCCTCATATAGTTCTACCTTCCGCAACATAAGGTAACATAGAAACATGGGAATTCTTCATTTCTCTTTCATTTTATTTTGGAAAGTAAAGTAATGATCTTGTTCAAAGGCAGCAGCAACCACATGAAATTTAATTTATGGCAGGGGGATATGTGTGTGTGCTTGTGTGTGTTTGTTTGTTTGTGTGTGTGCTGGTTTCTTTAATCCTTGGAGTTTAAAGGCACCAAAAAAATGCAGTGTGCTAAAAAATAAAGAGCATGTGACTTTATCAAAGAAGGAGACCAAAGCTGAATAGGGGTGTTTTGTGTATATTGGCAGAGTCTTGTTAGTAGGCACATTAAGGCAATCCAGCTGATAGACAGAAGCCTTTATGTAAAGGAAGTAAAGCTCCACAAATTCTTTTCATCTTTTACCTATTTCCCCTTAATTAGAAGTTTGGTTTGCTTTTGTTTTCCGCCACCTCCCCAAACACACTCACACTCACAAGCATGCACATTTTTTCATTTGCTTTTTTCTGGCCACAGAGCTTTCGTCAACAGGCCACTGGAAAAATATCTAGACCCAAGAAGAATGACAATGGATCCTCTTCTAGCATATGCAGAAAATAAGGTGAATTAAACTACGGCTAGTGTTCAGGGGTGTGTGTGTGTGTGTGTGTGTGTGTGTGTGTATATATATATATATATATGTATATATATGTATATATATGTGTATATATATATATATATATATATATATATATATATATATACGCTGAATCTAAAATTTTATACTTTTAGATTAGAAAGCTTTATATGACCATATTTTAAGTCTCTAAAGTAGACTGCCATATTTTCTTATTGCTGTAATTCATGAGGTTTTTTTTATTTGCAAAGGTACTGAAGTCCAGCAATGTTGGCAGCCCTTCCAAAGCTTATCTTTCTTTTCCTATGCCTAATTTCCTTTCACATTGTTTATGTAACAATGAAAACATAACCTACACACACACACTATAATCCCGGCAAGAGTAAGTGCATAGGTCTCTCTGGCAGTCAGCTATGGAAACAAAGATTCAGAAGTGACTGATGTTAGTGGAGTCTTTGCTCTTCCAAATCCAACTTAAAATGCACCACACACTCTCTTCACATGTATTCTTTTGGATCATAATACACAGAAAAGTAAACATGTGTAATTCCCATTGGGATTTACGCACCTAGTTTAAGTATTTAAGTCCTTTTGATATCAATGGGAATTAGCTGTGTTTGGCTTATCTGGTTTGCATTCATTATAACCCTAGGTGAAACAAATGAGAACAAAAGAAAATCTCAAGGTGGGAGATATGATCCAAAAGTATTAAGGAGGTAAATAAACCCTTAGGCAGGTAGATCAATCCACTCATAGGCAGCCTATTATCCATAGAATCAGAGTGGGGGGGGATTTCATCTACCTGGAATGAATTAAGTTGTTCTGCTCCATTCAGATAGCTGCATTATATCGATCCCTGTTCTCCACTGCTGAGCCACAGAGGGAGGGTGTTGAGGGTCTGGTTATGAAGCTTCCATTCTCACATGGAGAATCTGTGGCTTCCTCAGTAAGGAGCTATTGTGGAAAGAGACTAGAAGAGTAACCACCCAAACTCACTTACCACCAAAGTATGTCAGGATGGAATACCCATCTTAGAGAATTCCTTATGCTCACGAGATGCTTAGCAGTTGACCTGCCTAGTACAGAACACAAGGGGCAATTGTGGATCAGCAAGCAGCTGTACCAAGGTACAGATTTTCTACCCATGCAGACAAAGCCTTAGAGGAGGATACAGTTTCTAGAGTGCTGTCCTTCTCTGAGAACAACAAAATCTATTTGGGAATCTGATTGTTCCATCACTCCCTCCAATAGCAAACTCATGGATGGCCACTGAGAAACAAGATGGAGGTAACTGGCATGCTTGCAGGAACCCCAAAGTTTGCAGAAGTAGAGTTTTTTATATATAGAATAAAACCTAGGGGCAAAAAACAGCCCAGTGAGGAGTGAACATGCCCAGTCGTTGTGGAATTTTGAGTGTCAGTTGGGAGGGAAGACGGAGGAAATGGAGCACCCTGAAGGAGAGGACAGCTGACAGGAAAGAACCATGAACACTCATTCTAGATATGGAGGACATGCTGCAATATTTTGTTACAGATTCCACTTGTCTTCTAATGCATCCTAACGTTCATGCATGCACGCATATTCACCATCTCCATAGTGTGATGATCTGAAAGCCATTGATATGAAAGCTGAATTAATATGACGTGGTTTATTCCCATTAACATGCAGGTGCACACTTTTTGTTTATCTTCCCCCAGGAGCAAACTGTTAAGTATCAGAGAAAATAACAACTATCTGCACGTCCGCGCACACACACGTGTTTATTCTACATTTTCTAGGGCCTGGTTAGTTCTGTGGAGTGTGGCACTCTATCACTTTACTCAGTGGGGCATAATTACTCATAACTTGAAGGCTTTATCTCCTGGCTGCTTCTAGCCAAAAAGGAGAAGGAAGGCAAATTGTGATTATAAACTCTAAGATTGTTTAATTATCACATTTAATTACTCGAGCCTTGGGCTTGATGGTTGCAAAGTTCTAGGTAATTCTCTCTCCCCCCCCCAATGGATTTGTAGAAGCAGAAAATGCAAAGAAGACATTTGTGTAGTTGGTGTTTTCATGAAGGTGCCATTGCCTGACTCTTGGACACATTTTGCAGTGTCCTCAATTGTTTTACATACAGTTTAATTTGGTGGATTGTGTACCTTGCTTCTAATAATTGGAAACAAGATTATTTCCTCTCAATTCACCCATTCCTTTTGCCCACTGCATGCATTTTGTGCCACCATTTTCTAACTTGGTTCATGCCAGATACTTGCCATCTGTATTCAGGATTGGGTGATTTTCTGTATTTCATCCCTTTTCTTCTTGTTCCTTTAGGAGGCCAAACTAGATCATGGGATGATAACCATGCTCTGTCAGCCTCTGTGCCTTCCATACAAAGCTCCTTGAGCACTTTACAAGCATTAATAATTGAAACCTCCTCTGCCTCCTCTGGAGAGATATTTCTCACAGTCTACTCGGCAGTCCTATCCAAGGCTTATCATTCCAGGAGAAGAGGCCCTCTGTTTTTAGTTGCACATCGGGTGGATACTTACGTATTACAAAAAATGGCAAGGGATTGTCAAATGCTACTTTAAATGCACAGATGCAAATTTAGAGATCACTGCCATAATTTAAATATAATTCATCTCACCATAGTGGAGAAGGCCCACTTAGGCTGCTGTCCAGGTTCTGACTGTAAATGGGCAACTTAAAATCTCCTCCTGCTCTTCTTTACTTATTATTCTTTATCTTTAAACTGGGCTTGGACCAGTCAGCCTTTCAAATGTCAGTATGTCAGTTATTGCTTCTCTTAAGTTCCTCATTTTCCCAGTCTTAAGTTCAGCATTCCGTGACAGTTTGGGAATATTCTTTAAAAAGTTCTCATGAAATTTCATCAGCATTTGAATGCAAATGTCTCCTCATATAAACATTTTGCATGCATTTCCCCTCTAATGTACTTGTTTCTGCAAAGCAGTTATCCCTAAAATAATGCATTTTTGTATGTTGTTTTCACTAATACAGGCATAGGCAAACTTGGCTCTCCAGATGTTTTGAGACTACAGTTCCCATCATCCCTGACCACTGGTCCTGTTAGGTAGGGATGATGGGAGTTGTAGTCCCCAAAAATCTGGAGGGTTGAGTTTCCCAAGTGCGCACTAATACATTTAGTTTATACTTTAGCATATGCATTTTGTGTTAGAACCTAACATTTTTGTACACATTACCTGTTTGGAGAACTGCACTGCAAAGTTGCAGATTCTGAAAGATGGCTGTGTTTCAGAAAGTGTGGCGGAGGAAAGTTCACTTTGTCCCCCATCCACACAAGTTTCTGTGTCTGTCTTCACACTTCCTCCACTTTCAAACTAGTGACCTAAAATCCATGTGACCTAATGACCAATTCCATTCCCTCTTTTTCCATCCACTATGAAATGCTCTAAAACCTAGTTTTATCACACACTGCATTCCATTACAATGTGGTTTTCCAATGATATTTCCTTAAAATGAGATGCCCCCCCCCCAATTTCCCACTCCGGCTTAGCTGAAAGTCAAAACATAAAGTCCATATTAATATAAGGGCTGGTTGTCAAACACGTTGCAGTGGCAGGGAAGCTGCTTCCCTGTGGTTTCTTCCTCTTCTGACACTAGTAACATTTGGATCCTGGAGTTTCATGGGCCAGCTCCAAAATAGTGCTATTATCAAAGTTCATAATTTCCTGGCTCAGAATGTAAATTTACTTAGCTGATAATATATTTGCCTGGGTTACATGTATACATGAAATTCATTTTTACTCTGCAGTTCTTGGATTGGAAATCTTGAATTTTAGAGCTTTGTGAAACACATGGTTTCCCAAAGGCTTGGGAGGAGCTCTGGTTCATTTTCACTGTGCAGTTCTTGGATTGGAAATCTTGAATTCTAGAGCTTTGTGAAACACATGGTTTCCCAAAGGCTTGGGAGGAGCTCTGGTTCATTTTCACTGTGCAGTTCTTGGATTGGAAATCTTGAATTCTAGAGCTTTGTGAAACACATGGTTTCCCAAAGGCTTGGGAGGAGCTCTTGTCCTGCCCACAGGGAACCGTTATTTCCTTAAATCCACCATAAGATAGCCAAAACATGTGCAGCAAAAAGCTGGATTTTAAAGATAAGACAATAAGGCTCAGCCAACATTTCAACCCAACTGCAATCCTTCAGTGAAATGAGAGATGTGCATATATAGAGAGGGGGGGGGGCAGGGGGAGGAGGAAAAATTCCAGGGATCCTTATAATTGCTGACCTGATTCTGAACTGAAGTGAGCATACTTTTCCAGTCATCAGTTCATAGTATAATGGCTCCTTTCACCCAAATGCCACCCTTAATGACTACATAAATGTCTGCTGAAACTGAGGAAGATACTGCTGGATGTGAAAGCCCTATCCAGAAGAAATGAGATATGTAGGTAATATAATAAATATGAGAAGGAGGTGGGGGGGGGAGGCTTATACCACCACCACCCTTCGTATCTTCATGCACTGATCAGGGCTTCTGCACAGACATGATTTCATGTTGTCCAAATCAGACTATTTTGCAATATAGATACAAATACACCATGCATTGAAACGGTACGTTGCTTGGGAGAATGCTGCTGGCAACTTGCTGCCTTGCTCCTTTGGATTATGATGTTCCAGTGCTGGCCCACCTTCAACTGCATGCATGTGAGCAAGAAAGAATGTGAGCAAGAGAATCATGGGTGCAGAGTGGGGTCACTAGAAGCTGACTGCACATCCTGCCTGCCCACTCCTTGGACAGATTCATGCAATCATGCCCTAAAGTCCACGTGATAAGTAATATTGTACATCTCTGCCCCAATGATTTCACTTATTCATTCTGTTTTTGTTGTGTATTTTTAAAAGCACTCCTGCTCCTTCCTTTTTTTTGGGGGGGGGGGACTCCACTGCAGCCCTGACGCAGGTATATGTCAAGCCAGACTTCTTGCCCGCCTTTCTTTTTCCTGCATGACATCTACTGCCTCCTAATTATACTGCCTTGTGAACCACCTTAAACAATTTCTAGCTCTTCTCTGTGTTTACCCTTCAAATCCTTGTGGTCCCTGGTGGCATGTGTGTGTTACATGAGGAAGATCTGGCAGGCATACAGAAAATGGGAAATGCTTTGCAGGGAAATACAAAATGCAACTCTTGTAAAATAAATATCTCAAGAAGAGGAAAGGGGGGAAGGGGGGAAGAACCCAACAATCCAGCAGAAACAACAACAACAACAACCCCTTGAGGGATTGAAATCTGAGCCACTCTCTTCCCAGTGTGCACATCTAATCTCACTGATGCTCATTTAAACACAGGCACAGGAGCTGAACATTAAGCATATCAGAAGACATGGGAAAGGCAGCTGATTCCCAATGAACTGAGACAGCAGTGTTCAGTGCCTTGCAGGATACGGCCTCAAGTGCGCCTTGGTTGGTCCAGTGGGAAGGAAAAGGCAATTTTGTGCTGAATTTTGAAGTTTTTCAAAAAATCCTCTCCCTGCTTGGCACCTGCCATTCAAGTCACGATCAGACCTGGCCTTTTGTGAAAAATGCAAGCTCATTAAAACAGCTGTCTGAATGTCCAGAAAGTCTCTTGGGGGGAAAGGGAGGGAGAGAGAGGGGGAGGGAGCGCTCAGGCAAATGCACAGCTAGCAGAATGAGAAAAGGAAGAGACTACTGCCAGGAGTGGAGTCAGTTTCACAGTATATCAATATGGAACGGCCCCTAAATTAAACCAAATCATGAGAGCGAGAGTGGCAGGAACAAGACAAAATAACAACAAAAGCTTAAGGGAGGTAACCACAGCAGAGAAAACCCTAAAAATGGCACCACTTTCTTCCTCTGCTTGCAAAACAGGTTTAGTATTTCAAATTGGGATGGAGAAGGAGCTCATTTTTCTAGACTTTCCTACCTCCGGTGGGGAGTAAAATGGAGAAGGATGAAGGCTAAGGTGGAAGATCGAGATGTGTCAGTGCTCACTCATGTGCATGGGCTACATATATCTTATGGTTCTGTTTTGTAGTGAATAATTTGGTGCATTAGGCTGCAAATCTAATAGGCCAGTGGACTCCATAGCAATTGTTATTGAGTATGCATGCACAGGACTGACCCATTAGAACCTCAAATTCTTTTTGTAATGTTAAAAGTCAAATAAACTTTAGAAAAGCAACAACAAGAAGAAGACAACAGCAGCAGTGACCAATACAATAACAAGTAGGAGAAACAATAATATCACACAGGAATTATTATTATTATTATTATTATTATTATTATTATTATTATTATTATTATTATTATTATCCAGCCACTCCAGGGAGGGAGGGAGGGAGGGAGGGAGGGAGGGAGGGAGGGAGGGAGAGAGAGAGAGAGAGAGAGAGAGAGAGAGAGAGAGAGAGAGAGAGAGAGAGAGAAATACCAGAGATACAAAGAATAAGACCTACTCTACTCCCTGTATTAAAAACAATATGAAATAATGTGTTTTGAAACCTAACAAACAGCAGGGGATATGTCTGCATTTCCCAAGGCAGATAACTACAAAATGTGAGGCTACAACTAAAAAGGCCCTGTCTATCTCCAGGCTGCACAGAAACATGAGAACAGCTACTCTCTTATTTGCAGCGGTTGTCTCACGCATCCAGAAATATGGCTCATGAAAGAAAGTATTCCTAACTTTTACTTTTGCAACATTGACTAAGTTTTACTCAGAGTAGACTCACTGACATTAATGACCATGGCTGTAAGGTCCATTAATGCCAATGGGTCTATTTGGAGCAAAACCTGGTTGACTATCTCCCGGGGTGCAGACCTCACCCCCAGTATCCATTCAGAAAGACATCCTGCTATGTACACTTGGCTTAAACACATAGATCTCAATGTGATAGGTACCATGCATAGGGATAGCCAGTGTGTTGCCCTTCAAATGTTGGGTTCTGACTTCCATAATCTCCGACGATTAGCCACGGTGCCTGATGATGATGGGAGTTGAACAGCACCACTGGCCTATATACATATAGCAGGTGGGGAGGGGACATTTTACAGCGCAGCGGACCAGATCCTTCCCTCCCCAACCCCTGTGGGCATCAGCTAACATAATTGTGACTTCGGGTGACAACTTCAAAGGAGCTCACTGACAGCAGCTTACTCTATTGGCTATGATAGAATGCTTCTTTCGAGCCTAATATCAGTGGGAGACGGGCATCCTTTGGGTGCCAAGGAAGGTCTCTGTGAGCACGGCTGCACTTTTGAGCACCACATTTTGACTTTGAACCTTGGACCTTTTGCATGCAGAACATATGTTGTGTGCTCTCCCGCTGAGCTACAGGCCAATTATTGCCGATACTTTGGCTCTGCATGACTGAATTCACTATCCCCCAATTGCTTCCTGATCATTTGCTCTGTGAATTGTCAGTCACAGAATGGGCAGCCCTTACCTGATCGGTGTCCCAGCTACAGACCTGCAACTGAGCATGTTTCTGCATAGGTGCCAGCAGGCACTTATGGTATGGGCAAGACTGAGAAAGAAGGGTCTGAGCCTCACCTAGACCTCTAGTGCATACATGCCCATCTTCTCCTGTGCTCTCTTTCTCTAACTCCCTTTTGTTTTCAAGTAAATATGCAACCAAAGTCTTGTCTGTAAAGCAGCCCATGTTCACTCTGCATTGTCTTCCTCTTCAAGGGAAACATTATCGCCTTAATTGCTTAATACCAATTTGCATAATACGGCATAGTCTGACAGCCTCCCAAACTGGGATGCAAAAGGGAAGATTAACAAATTACATATGCAGACCTGCCAGCCTTTCGTATTTGGGAGAGTGGGAATGGGGAGCAGTCCTTGGATCAGCAATTCTACTGGCTCACCCACACGGCATTTTCTCCACTCTCCCTTATCTTACCTATGAAATGATTCGCAGATTTTATTCCCAAGGGAACGACAGCTGTGAACGCAGGCAGTCGAGTACTGTATAGTATATGGTGTTTTGAGTGCCCTCTAGTGGGGCTTCTCATTTGTAGTACAGTACTTTTAGTATAGCAGCATGCACCTATTGGCCCATAGAGTTCCTCCTGATTATGGCAGGAGGGAAAGGGATCATTGACAAAGTACTGTTATCAGAAAACATACCCCCCCCCCCTCACAGACTGTGAAATGTTAAACACTGAAACAAACAAAACTCCACCTATGGTACTTTTTCCTGACAGCTGGCACATTTGGTTACCTTTTAATTTTCTGCTGTCAGCACAACACCTTATGGAATAAAAGGAAACTACACCAGGGCAAGTTAACATGGTGTTCTCCAGATTTTCTTGGAGTGTAATTTGTAGCAATTCTGGTCAGCATGGCCAATGGCCAGGGATTGTGGGAGTCATAGTTTAAGAAGATCTGGAGGGCACCACACTGACTACCGACAAGGCACACAGTCTCCTGACACTGCTTCTTCACTTAGAAGACCAAGTAGAACAAGTCCCTTGAAGGAAAGGCAGGCTCCCTAGCAAATATCTCACTCGCATGCCTTCACCCCTCAAGCTTCCAGTCAGTCGTTCGTACTTCCCAGACCCCACAATATTTATCTTTTCACACCTCAGGTGCCACAGAGCAAGGATGGAGAACACTGGGCAGCCACCACCTATTTGGGCTCTCTTCTGCTTGACCGGGTCCTATGGCTGACTTCCTGAAGAAGTCCTATTCCTGGAAACCTCCTCCCCAGACTCCCAATAGAAAGCAGCATTCTGAGAGAGCTGCTCCAGAGCAGCCCAAAAGCATCGCAGCAAAAAGATTAAATCTGAAAGCAAAACAACAGATTCCAAATGAATGCGATGACATGAGTTCCTAGACTGATTTTTGCAAAATGACTGATTGGGATCGTAACTAAGCAGAATAAAAGCTAAGGAAAGGAACATGTTCCCGGAGGCAGGATTTTGCTTCTTCTTGACATACTCTGTTGAAGAGCTGTGATACAGCCAGAGGCTATTTCCAGTCTAGTACACCTGGGGGAAAAAATGAGTCGTGTAGCTTGTCTGATAAAGAGGGTTCAAAGATGTAGAAATGTGTATGGTAGCAGTCATTGATGGGAAAAATGCAGTGAGGCCTGAAAGTAGTCAGGGCTAGGTGTCAGAAAGCTGGAGGGGGGGAATTAAGAGGAGGAAGGAGGGTTAAGCACCCCAATTGTCCAGAGGGATCCAGAGAAATTTGCAGCGGCAACGTGGGATGAGATGGCTTTGGAGCTAATAATGAAATTCATCTTGCAGCTCAGTGCAAAAAAAGAAAGAAAGGGCACAGAAATCAAATGTGGCTAAGTCACAATATATACAGCAGTGTAAGCAGAAAGCTTTAAAGAATATAGAGAAAGCCCCAGAGGAGGAGGAGGAGCAGCAGGGAAAGGATGAATATGAGCAGAGGCAAATCAGAAGGATAATGAGAGGGGGGGGGGGAGAGGCTATGCACGTCAAACTAGGGAGATTATGCCAGATCACAGCAAAGGGATTTTCCTATTATAGGCGCAGGAAGTAGAAAGTAAAATTGGTCCCTGAGAAACTTTTGTGTGAATGTGACGACCATAGTTGGATCTTGCTGTGAAATATGCATTTCATACTTCTGTTAACTAATGGAAGGAGGGGGAAGGATCTGCCTAGCCTTCCATCTTTGAGCTGAGATATGGTTGAATTTAGACTGGACTTTCATAGCTTTAGGCATGGCACCTGTGGCTTTGCACTGACTTCAGCTTGTATGTATTGCATGCGGTTGTGTGAAGAGTGATGGGAGCACACACATCCTATAGGCCACTGTTGTGTATTATTTGCTGGGCAATTTGATTAATACACACCACTGGCTACTCATGACCTCCTCTACATGCACCAGAAGAGTTTTGAAGTTAGTATGTTTTGCAGCAGAGATCCTGAGAATCAGGCCTTAGTGCAGAACTGAAGTCAATGGTATTAAATGGCCTTGGTGCTCAGGCCCACTGCTCAGGACATGGTTACCCATCACCATTTGTTTGGGGCACAGGGAGTCAGCCTGTGTCTCAAAAGTCACGCACCCCTTTTCATTCCTTTTCCACCTGTGGGCTTTACCTTACTACTGAAGAATAATGTTATGTGAACCAGTTTAGCGTATTTGGCAGGGAAGCAGATATTACATCATGGGAAAACCAGATTGAAATCCCAACTCTATCAGGAAGTATACTTGGAGGAGAGAGAGAGAGAGAGAGAGAGAGAGAGAGAGAGAGAGAGAGAGAGAGAGAGACCCAATAGAAAGGTTTATTTAGCTCACACACTAGTCACATAATCTCATTCTTGCATATTGCATTTTCCCCAAATGTGAAAGCCTAGTCCAAAAGAGTAGCCCTTGGGAGAATTGTATATTTCATGAGCCAGAGCCCCAGAGAGGGGCAAAAGACAGACCTTCCTCTTTCCCACCTCATTATGCACATTACTGCTGGTTGGATCTTTAAAGGGAAGAGGAAGTTTAGAGGATCAAGTGCTGGTGAGAAAGATGATGTTTTGGGAAAAGGAACATAGGAAGCTGCTTATACCCAGTCAGACCATAGCTGACACTGTCCGGCAGAGGCTCTCCATGGATTCAGAGAGGTGATATTCCCAGCCCTATCTGGCGGTGCTGCAAACTGAACCTGGAACTCGTACATGCAAAGCAGATTCTCTACCACTGAAGTATAGCCCTTCCCCTTAGAGGAAGGGAGCATGCTGAATGTCAAATCTGCACAATAAAAAAAATTATTAAAAAATGTTCATTTCCAATTTAACATGAGCTGTCTCACCTCTCTCTCTCTCTCTCTCTCTCTCTCTCTCTCTCTCTCTCTCTCTCTCTCTCTCTCTCTCAGGTGAATACTGTATGCAACAGCAACATGCATGGCAAAATAGTCGCTGATGCAAAGATTTATTTCTACGAAGTTGCATTCAGAATTAAAATAGCTTTGGAGGGGGAAAAATAGCTCATTCAAAATCTGCTGCCATAGGCAGTAGTCAACTTTGCCTATAACGAGAGCAGCCCCGGTTCTCATATATCATCCTATTTGCTCTCTGCGTACAATCCTACCATATAAAGGGACTGCCCTCTGCTGGGTTATCATTGATTTCTCCTAGAGTAGAGCAAAGGGGATTGTTATGAGAAAGGGAGAAGGGCAGCCCCAGCCACAAACCACCTTTAACTTTGCTTTAGATCTCCTCCACAGTCTGCACCTGCAGTGCAGCCTCACGGGAGCCCAGTTCTCTGAAACCCCCACCTGAGATAAAGTTGCTGACTCCACTTTCCACACATCCTGTACAACAACACGTGCCCAGGCTGTAACAACTTGCGGTGAAAAATGCCCTGTCTCTAGCAAGAGCCTCCTGGAGTCCTTTACCTGCCTAAATTTGCAGCCTCTCAGCCAGCCCCTCCCCTGCTTTCATTTTCAATAGAGTGTAATCAGTTTTTCAGCTCTTTAACCTGATTCTGAGTGCTCTCCTTTTTAACAATTTGCTATTCCACCCTAAAGCACTCAAAGGGAAAGAAACAGACACATTTTAATTAAATTTTGTTCCATTTTCCCCCTTTTCATTTGCATATGTACTTCTTTGGGAAAATAAAGAAAGAAGGGGAGAGATGTGGAAAATTTAAAAGGGATATAAATTTGTAGAAAGGGGTAAGCAACCGGTTCAGCACTCCGGGCCCCATTAGAAATATATGTTGAGCCAAAGGGCCACTGCTAATTTCCATCTTTTAGGTGCATGTAATTAACATAATTTTCATATCCTCCTTTTCTCTCTCTCCAGGAGCATGACAAATGCAAGATGACAGCTGGTGGGCATATTGCACTTGTTCTAAACATTCCTATTTTGAAATTGTCACCCCCTAATGTTGAAAATGTGATGCAGCCCTTAAAAACCTTGCTATACGGAGACTCATAAAGCTTGAGAATCGGGAAAACGTAATTAATTCAGAGTCCGTTTTTCTTGACTGCTTGTTTCAAATGCTTTCATATGTTTTGTAACTTGCAAATCTTTCTCTCTTCAACCACACCTATCTCTTGATACAGGAAACAAAACTGGACTATCTATACAGTACATACGCATAGGGATATATATTCTGGTAGTAAAATAGGCCAAGCCAGCAAGTCACTCCTTCATCTTCTTTTGTATATGCCCCAGTAAGGATTTCTATTTACAATAGTTTTCTTGAAAAGCTGATTTCCTTACAATGACAGCAGTGTGACTTGATGGCATAAATTTACACATTTTGTTACTATTTTCATCATTAAGCCTTTAGAGTCTCAGGACTTCAAAGTTCGGTACACTTGTAACAAATTTGGGAGCCTGTATTTCCTTACAAGAAAGATTATATTTCATTAGGGGGGAAAGGGTATAAGCTTCAGAATTAGTTTCAAATTCAGTGTACATCAGCTACTGGTAAAGATAGTGGGAATAAAGGTTCTGTTTAGAGGATGAGTAAGTCACGGGGGCTTGAAACATTGAATGCAAAGATTCCAAAAGACCCCTATAGTTTATAGAGAAGTAAATGCAGATGGTGGATGGTATCCATCGAAACAGTTTCACTAGTACCAGCAGTTTTAGCTGTGCAATGGAACTTCCCTGCCCTCTTATCTCTTTGTGTACCTCCAGCATGCCATGAAAACAGGCCCGGGAAACAGATTTAGGGGGTGCATAGACTGGTTAAGGAGAGGGCAGGAAAGTTCCGTTCTGTAGCTGAAATGCATTGCACTGCTGGGACTGTATTAGTTGGCTACCACCTGAAGTGTTGGGCAAGTGGAGGCTTGCAAGCTCAAACTGGTTCACTTTGCCCCTTTCAGTTCAGTTCAGTTGCCCACCAACAAGCTGCCCACCTGAGATTCATGCTCAAAAAGTGTGAGAGTCAGATGGTGAACAAAGGAGCAGATTCTGCTGCTCATGCATGCTTCTGTCTCTCCCATGTATCTTGATATGATCAGCAAGAAAGAGACCTCCTTCAAACAGGAAGTGATCCAAAATTAGAACAGTGTTAACTTATTGTTTTCATGGATCTCCCTGTGTACTACAAGAAGTAATTATCTGCTCTGACTTGAAAATTCCATTTTTGCTCTAGCCCATCCCATAGTCTGCTCTCTTCTTGCTTCCTCAACTGCTATGCTACCTGGATAATTTATCAGGCCATTAATAAAAACAAAATTATTTGAAGGTGATTTCTACCTTTTCTTGTATTGATCTCTATCCTGGTTAATGCCATGTGGTTTCACATGGGAACTCCATTTTGTAATGGTTATCTGTAAAGGAGGGAGACGTGTGTTGAACAAAAGGTGAACTGTTCCAGAAGCTCTGCAAACACCATCTTGGTAGTCAAGATAACCCCACAATTAATTGGTAGTTGTCGTAACCATATATGTAAGCTCATATATGTTTATATTCACTTGCTTTGATATAGCTTCGATGCTATCCTTATCTGTGGGCTTGGGGTGCTGGCCTCTGGCCATTTGTAAGACTATCTGTCGTCATCTGGTCAGAAGAAGAGATTGGAAGCCCTGGCCAAAGTGATGTACAGTGGTACCTCTACTTACGAATAACTCTACTTACGAATGTTTCTACTTACGAATGGAACTCCGTCCGCCATCTTGGATGTGGTTTATATAGGATTTTTTCTACTTATGAATTTTTAGATAGGGTTGCTTCAACTTACAAAATTTTTCTCCCAATGCATTCCTATGGGATTCGACTTACAATTTTTTTCGACTTACGAATGTGTGTTCGGAACGCATTAAATTCGTAAGTAGCGGTACCACTGTATGCTGCTTTGTGTATAAAGAATGTATGAATGTTTCCTGCAGTGCGGACAAGCCATCTCCTTGCTGTGGTGTTCATCCCACATCTGTAAAGGCTGGGAGACCTGGCAGGCTGATTTGCTGTACGTCTACACCTTTCTTTAATAAAGCACTAGAAGTGATCACTATGATGTTGCTGGCATCCTTCTTGGATATCCCTGCATCCAACCCTCCCACAAGGCCTCCTTTGGACCTGTGGTTCGGAACAGGAGGGGAAGCTTCTCATTGTGTGTTTACAGGTTCCTTTTAAACAACAGCCAACTTTCCAGCTTGGAGCTATTACTTTGGGAATGTCGTTATTTTGAAATGAGAAGTAAAAACAAAATTGGATGACTAAGAAATTTCACAATTTCTCTTCTAATAATATACAGTGACTCAGAGAACATTAACCCCATGCAAAATTAGAAATATTTATAATAGTGCAAAGAAGAAACCTAACCTTTCAAAATTGCCATACAAGATGTCAACAAAGTGCATCTCTACTTTAACCATTTTTCAACAGTTTTATTGCTTTCTCAAAATAAATATCCTTCCCCACAAGTAGAAATCTATACTGTCTTACCCTTGACAAAACAATATTGACATAGAAGAAATTATTTTTAGATTGCAATCTAGAGGTGGCCATGTTTAGCATCCTACACTTTCTTATAGACTAAGGATAAAAGTCAAGTAATATATGAATTAAGGATTGCCAAAATTTTGCTTTTCTATATTGATTTCTTTAAAACTTTACCTAGCATTATGTTTATAAGAACATCAGTGGAATGTTTATCTGCGTAAGTATTACAAGATTTCAGTCAAACACAAAATTCACCCTAGCTTTAAATGTTTGGAAGTCAAATAAATATATTGTCCAATTTTTGAAAAAAAGAATGTTCTCTCCTTTATCTCCCATGGACACTTAGGATTAGAAAATTGTTTTATCGCCCTTACTCAATTTTCAAACTTTTCAACTTGCATAGTTAACTTATGCATTAATTGTGTCCTCATAGTTAACATCATCCAATTTCTATTCTTGCAATCAAACCTCAAAGAAAACAACCAAGGGACTGGAGCAGCTCCCTTATGATGAAAGGTTATATGATGTTTGCATTCTTTTAGGGTTTTTTTGGGGGGGTGAGGGTGAGATGTAAGCAAGGCAGGGAGCAGAGGTGTGATAGAGGGTTGTAAAATTATGCATGACATGGGGAAAATGGATAGGGAGGGGGGAATCTCCCTCACTTAAAAGGGAATACTTCTTCTCACAGCACAAAGCAAACTTATGGGATCTACAACCAAAGGATGTAGTGACAGTCAGCAACTTGAACAGCTTTAAAATGGGCTAACGCAAGTTCCTAAGAACAAGGCTATTAATGGCTACGATGACCATATTACCACCAGTATTAGAGGCAGTATTTTTCTGAATACCAGTTGCTGGCGATCACTGTACTCATGTCTGGCTTATGGGCTTCTCAGAGGCATCTTGTTGGCGATTGTGAGAACAAAATGCTTCCAGTCAGATCCAGTAGGGTACTTCTTGGGTTTATGAGAGTTAGGGATGTGTCACTACACGTCAGGAGGTGGATGCAGAGGCACAGTTTCATTCTACATGTGATGCAATGCATGCAAGAAGGGGACTTGGGGTCTATTGGGATCCCTAAAAACAGCCTCCATTTAGATATTGCATACTTTTGACTGTCAAACATAAATTACCAGGATAAAACAATACTCATGAGTATCATCTGCTTGCAATGTCTAAGAACACTATTTATTTAGTTTATTCATATATTACACTATCCCATTGGTTTAGAAGAGTATGTGCTAGTTTTTTAAATATCTTCTAAATACCAATAGCATTATCCCCAAGGGCCTCACAATCTATTGGGATATACCACTCTGAATTAAGAGCTGGTTCCTATGTTACAAGCGCCCTCTTCATAGGAGATCCATGTGCAGTTACAGTTCATCCTGCAGAGCAAGATTGTATTCACTCAGCGATCTGTGCTGTCCTTGTGTACAGGAGCTGTACTCATGACAGGTCCTGTTGTGCATGGTCAGGGGACCTGCACAAAACAGAGTCTACTGCTGCACATACAAACCCAGCAGCTGTACAGTCTGCACACAGGTAGGGGTTGTACTGACTTTCAAGTGAACTCTGTAATCTGGGGGCAAGACTTGACAATATAATCCAATTCTACCCAAAATGTGATCGCTGTAAGCACAACTGTCATGTGACTAATGCTACCAGGGAATGAAGAAATTGAATTGTTTTGATCTTCATTCCACCAATACTGCTGCAAAGTGTCAAGTAGGGTTCATTGATCTCAGCTGCACAGAGCTCAAGATGACAGAGGTGAGAATGATCATCTTACTTTGTGCCTTACATTAGAAATGGGGAACAAGAATATTCTCTCTCACACTACTTTTCTCCTCACTTCTAGGTAACATATGAAGATTTGTCTCCAGCAGTGGCCATGAGTCTCTTATACAAAGAACCAAATTGTAGAGAATGACTGAATCTTCAAAGGTCAGATCTGAGTAAGTATCTGGACCACAGCTTCTATAATTCCAATTTTATTTTAAAATAGCAGACCCCTCACCTATTCAAAGCCTGCTCAGTCTTTGGTTCTTAAGGGTAATGGATCTAAATTTACTCACCCTACTGGACTGTGCCCCTATGAGGATGCGGATGCAATGAGGATGCCCATTTCACACAAAACACAGCTCGGCTTCCAGATGTGACATGAGTCGGGCAGCCTTCCACTGTGCTTTGTTTTCAAATTCTCAGGCTCCCTCGCCAAAGAAAGGCTCCTCCATTGTAAAGCTGTTAAATGAAAACCTTTGCAGCTGTCATAGCTGCTCACTGCCTCAGTGCCTGCGAACACCACTTGGCTCTCGTGCGTTGATGCATTTACTGTACTGGTAATTAATGCCGTTAGCTTTGTAATTAAAAAAAAACACAACTTTTTGCCTTTATACTTGGGGTGATAACGCTGCAAGTAAAAATTAATTAAAATGAGACAAATTGCCTTCAGTTGAATGAAATGGAAAGGGAGGCACAGGAACTGGGGGCGGATGAGGGGAAAGGCACCAGGGCCCTGCTAATGAAGCAAAATGAGGCTGTCGGCTTTGAGGAGATTCTTCCTCTGCTTTTCTTCTCTTCTGCTAGGTTCCGGTTTAGTGGAGCCTAAAAGTATCGGGTGCCAGAGATAAATTGCGAGTCATGGGTGCCCATTGTTTTGGCCACTGCTGACCACTAACACAAACACCCATCTCTGTAGAAGCCACTCCCTCTTTCTCTCTTTCTCTCTTTCTCTTCCCTTTACGTGGCTGTGTGAGATAATGGGCTGAAAAATTGTCCTTTCTATCATTATTAATTAGATCTAATGTCGGGCTTTTTATTTTTCCTGTTTGAGGTAGGGGGAAAGTGGCTCTTAAAAGATTCCGCTCATTGTAAGGAGCTGGGCCATTATAGGGAACACACAGACTGTTTAAGTCAAACCTCCTGCTTTAGGAACTTTGATGTGCATGTAACATGGCTTAAGCCTCCCTGCTTAAGCCTCAGTTGTGACCCAGACAGTTTTCTTCTTGTTGTACTTGCATGGACCCAGAGGCAAGTGGAAAGAATGGCAAATAAAAGTGAAGGAGTCAGAGATGTTGCACACACACACACACACACACCTTAAATATGCTGTTATTTTATTGCCATTATTTCCTCCATCAGCTGCTGCTTTGGTACCATTTTGGATAGTCATCAATCCCATGATGACCTCAGCCAATTGGGGACTATTTAGTGAATGTGATTACATCACAATGCTATGGACTAATCAGGCTGACATCACAGAGAGAAAACAAAATCAATTCAGACCATTAAGGCAATATCATTTATGGATTATGCCCTTGGTCCAATATACCTGAAGGAGCATCTCCACCCCCATCATTCTGCCCGGACACTGAGGTCCAGTGCTGAGGGCCTTCTGGCGGTTCCCTCACTGCGAGAAGCCAAGTTACAGGGAACCAGGCAGAGGGCCTTCTTGGTAGTGGCGCCCGCCCTGTGGAACGCCCTCCCGACAGATGTCAAAGAGAAAAACAACTACCAGACTTTTAGGAGACATCTGAAGGCAGCCCTGTTTAGGGAAGCTTTTAATGTTTAACAGGCTATTGTATTTTTATATTTTGTTGGAAGCCGCCTAGAGTGGCTCTGGAAACCCAGCAAGATAGGCGGGGTATAAATAATAAATTATTTTTATATTATTATTATTATTATTATTATTATTATTATTATTATTATATGATCGATCTTAATCAGGAATCACATAACAAACACCATTCACTGTAACCAAAGCTTTTCCAACTGTGCTTTTTGTTCCCTTTGGCCAATTCTGGAAAATTACTGAGGAAAGGCTGCCTATTTGACACCGATAAAAGTATTGTCAGAAATAACCCTCTCCTTTCAACTCAGCCCTAGGAAAAACACCTGAATGACACCAACACCACTGCTTCTCTTGTTCAAACACCTCAGTTATTGTTTGAAAACTAAGACAGAAATCATAGGGTTTTTTCCAGATGGAGGCCTAATACTGCAAATGAGCCATTCAGACACCGTACACAGCTAATTGACCACAGTTTGTACTCACTGGATTTAAATGCGGGGGTGGGGTGGGGGATATGCACTGGCATTCTGATGCCAGTGATGCCATGCAGACACTGCAAAAAATATATATATGCATGCACTGAACTTCAACACAGTAAACACCCATATGGATGCACCCATATGCATTTTTACTTGGGAGTTAGTCCTATTCATTGGGAATGAAACAAACAAGCATAGTCACTGGTGGTTGTACGTCTACAATCCTAAGTTTGTTTACTAAGAAATAGCTTTATGACCTGGAAGGAAGATCCCAATAAACAGACATAGGGTTTGGTTATAAGAAATTAATAAAGCAATATCCTCAACTGTTTTCTCTTTGTACCTACATTGATGGGAATTTGAACTAAACCTGCTAAAAATTCACTGGGATTGAAATTAGAATACCCATTCCCCAGTTACTTGGGAGTGGCCTGGTGCAGTGCAGTGGCGAAGGGGACCAATGAGCAGGGGAAGCTTCCCACACTTTCCAGCTGCATAACAGGCTGGGAGCTGTGCAAGACTCAGAAAGCCAATCTGCATCAGGAACAGACCTGAGTGGGGCCTGCGGTCTATCAGGTCTGCCTCCATAATGTAATTAAATAAAGTGCATTTCTGCCCCTCTGCCCATGGTTTTATGCCCACAACATGCTGGGTTCATTTCTTTTCCAAGCACTTGTTCAGATTCCTCCTCCCTGACCCCTCACTATTTCCAGGCATCAGCCTCCATTTTTATCAGCCTCCCAATAACTTCCAAGAATCATTGGTGGAATACAGTAAGCCATTATTCACATAGTGTCCACATTCAGAATAGCTACTGGTACTGTAGACTATCCAACTCTACATGTGAAAAGGCCATTAGGAGACAGAAATCAGATGACCTGACTTCAAGAAAAGAGCATTTGAATATACTACATATACTGAGCAGTGCCTGTGTAGCAGTAGAACTTTATTATATTAGTAGGACACATACAGCACCATTCAGGCTAGCAAGTGATTTTTCACTAGACTCAAGTCTTGCCTGAGATCTATGGAAAAACATACATCCAGAGCAGGCGCAAACCACTCGAGACCTTTACTTTTCAGATCCCTATCATCAGTAGGGCCTGGCCTCACCTGGGTTTTTATATTGGCGTTAAAACTACTGATGTCTGTAGTACTCCTGATTATTTACAATAATGTCAGAAAAAGGGGGGCAGGCTCTTGCCTGAGGCATATAACCCATTCTGCAGACTGTCTTTCCACAGGTGATCAAAGAGAAAAGTCTGGAAAGCTAGATTAAGAAGAGGAAAATGCTCACCATGTGTCCATATAGGAAAGAGGGAGAGGTCACTGGAATGAAATGAGGCTAAGCTGAAACACTGCTGGTGATTATTCCAAGTAACAATTTAGCTTTTGCCACAGAGAAATGCACATGGGCATTGTTAATTCATATTAGAATGAAAAATCTATGTGGACTTTGTCAACTATAATTGGCTTAATTCACAATGAAATGAGAATGGCTATGTGTATTGGTGAAATGGTTTAATTGGAAGATTCCATTGAAGCAATATTGAAGTCAAGAATAGGATTCTGAGTTGATAACTAGCTGTTATTGTTTTGAGGTAGCTCTGATGTGGTGTTTTAACCTTGGATCACATGAGAGGTATTGAATTGCATTTTCACCATCTTGGAAGGGTTGTGGCTGGAGTTCTTAGTTCTCAGACTCTGTGAGAGTGATTGTGTAAATGAAGCTCTCCAGGTAAACCGCCTAAGGCAGGGTACAGCCTGGAATGCAGGTTGTGAGAAGGGAAAGACCTCTGCTTCTAGGTCTGTTGGAATTATTTCCTATTTTGTAAGATGCTGAGCCTATGCCTTGAACTAGCATATGTCTAATGGAATTGTTTGGTTGTAACATTTGATGTTTCTGTTTTGTTTTGAAGAAAGTTCTGCAAGTCTAGCTTTAATTTAACTTAAGGGAATTGACAAAGTTTTCTTTCCAAAAAGAAGTCAGTTTTCATGCATCCAGTAGTTTCAAAGTGTGCAGTATCAATATCTGCAATAGACTTTGTTGGAATGACACATGAATAGTTTGCTAGAATCATAGGAACACAAGAAGCTATTGAATCAGACACCAAACATCTAGCTCAGTGCTGTCTATGCCCGGGGAGGACAACATTGTGTCCCTTCAGATGTTGCTGTACACCCAATAGCCATCAGTCCCAGCCAGCATCACTAATGGTCTGGAATGATAACAGTCCACCAACATCTGAAGGGCGACAGACTGTCCATCCTTGGAGTGCATTGACAGGTGCTCAACAGGGTTTCAGGCAAGAGGCATTTCTAATTCTACCTGGACATGCCAGGGACTCAACCTGGAATCTGTCATGCACAAAGCAAGTACTGTACCTAAAAGACAACCTTTCTCTCTCTGTACACCTTGTTTTAGTTCTTGTTGAATTTTTCTTGTTGTTCTCTTTGCAAAATGAATGTGTTCATTCATAAACAGCTGATCCCTCTATATCACGCATCCCCAAACTTCGGCCCTCCAGATATTTTGGACTACAATTCCCATCATCCCTGACCACTGGTCCTGTTAGCTAGGGATCATGGGAGTTGTAGGCCAAAACATCTGGAGGGCCGCAGTTTGGGAATGCCTGCTCTATATGTACTTCTCTTTGGAGCAAAAGTGTTATCTTGCAACTAGCCTTCAGCATTTATATTATTGGGGAATAAACTGCAGGCAGAACAGGGAACTCCTGTTCAAGTGGCCTCCAATGATCTGTGGGACCTACTGCAATAACATTGGGCTAAGACAAGAATTAGCGTTTCAAGCCAGCCCACAAAACAACTCTTGGGATCAGAAAATCCAGCTGGTTCTTTCTGCTTCTTACATCAGCCTCAGTAATAAAGATTCTGCAGATGGATCATAGCTGGCAGTTTTACTGCTGATGCATGAAGTAAAACTGACTCTGGCTCATTCTCCTTAGCTGTGTCAGCTCCTGCAGGGCTAAGTCTAAGGAACTGTGACTTGAAGCAGCACACATACTTTGACCAAATTCTAGCTTCAGTTCATTTAAAAAGGAGTGGTGGACTAAAAATTCCTGTAATCTGCAACAAGCTCTGCAATCTCTCCATTCAGGGATCATTTTGGAGGTGTGGCTGATGGTAAGTGATAGAGTGGGCAGCTATGTCTGAATGGTGCCCAGCTATAAGACCACAAAGGAAAGGGCTGACCTTCATGGGAACCAAAGCTGCTCTGCACCTTGGACATATTTTTGTTCTGCTTACTTCAACATTACTCTTAAATGTTATTTTGCAAATAAAATAAAATCTGGACAAATTAATACATACAAATTATATAAGTTCAAGATTTTTCTTTCCGTGTAAGTTGAGGTAGCAAGCCATACTTTATATACAGAACTGATCCAGGCTCCCATGCAACATATACAGAGGTGGGTTAAATCTCCACAAAGCTCCCATATTACATCAACCTGACCCCTAGAAACATAAGTCTCAGAGATATGCTTCATTCCTTTGGGGCCAACAACTGGGATCCAAAACGCTTTTAGGTCCATGGGATTGCGAACATGGGGGGAATGTTCCCAGGATCATCTGGGGGAAAAATACAGCCTGGCTGCTGCAGCATAAGCTAAGCACATTAAACACATAAAATAGATGTTGCTGATGGGATGCATGCTGCAAAGCACACCCCCAGTTTATAGGTGAACTTAAAAGATGCTATTTTAAGAAAACACAAACACGTGTAAAAAAGTGGGGGGCATTAGTTTAAGATTTCTAATCATTTGCTGAACATTCTGAAACATACATATATTTCTTAACTCCATCTTCTTCTGTGTACTTTTCCTCATCTCATATGTTCAGGTATCTGTTAGATGCATTTGAACAATCATCATAATATTTTATAGATTCAATCTATGTCACAAAATCGGTACTAACTCTAAACTAATCCAGGTCATACAGGACATGATCATCAATAAACTTTTGTTCAGTTTGGTTAGAGTTGTCCAGAAACACAGCCAGAGTTGTCCAGAAACAGCATTTCTCCTTGTGCAATGAATGACATTTCTTAGCAAACAAGGGCTTGTCTACATAACACAAATTATCTATTGTTAATAACAGATGCAGCTGCACAAGCACTGAACTTGAACTAGGTCCAGTGGATCCAAAGACAAGCCACGTGTTGTGTCCCCTCCCGCCCTTCTGAAGGCCTCCTCCTAGGAGATATTAGCCACAAGATGCACATTGTAGCCTTTACAACAAATAGCTAGTTGGCTTCTGAGATCCGATACTCTCTGGATCAGCCCCAGAAAAGCACCATCCCATTTAGTGTTCTATGCCTATATTTGGCTGTGGGGAAATGAGTTGTTCTTACAAAACAACAGGGTTTCCCTACTGTTGGATCTGCTGGTTTGGAGAAAGGGCCTCTACCAGCTGATCTATTTCTATAAAGCCCTTCCCAGCCAGCTGTTTTTTATTAGATGCAGACTGGTTGCCTAGGAAGAGGTCTATTTCAAGTGACAGGCTGGGACTGTGACCACTAGTGGATCTATACGAGCACATGACCAAAGGGATGTGGTGCCAGTTCTCTATTAAAGGAAGGGCTCCAGCAGTAGGCACAAAGCAGAAAGCTTCCAGTCTGCCATTTCAAGTGGAAATGCAAGACTTCCTTGGAGAAGAAACAATCTCTTCCACTATTTCATGCATTTTCATGCCTTTTTATACCAATCATTCCCCCAGAACAGCTTCTGCACCATTTTTCCTTGAAAGGCATTTTTAAAGATTTACATATTGAATGCTATTTTGTTGTGTCACACAGCCAATAAGATTTGGGTATGGGATGATGTCACTGAGGTCAAAGAAAATCCATTGTTTGCATTCTGGAGGGCAGGATGGGAGAAACACATTGTTGTCGCCCAGGCAATGGGGATGACACTTTCTGTCCTGCCATGCTGTGGTGGTGGACTCATTGTCCAGCAGTGCCGTATGACAAGCCTCTCATCCTAATCCAGCTATGGTTTTCCAGTGTTTGGAAGCTGAATGTGAGGGTGGATACATTTGGATGCTCATCTGAATACCCACCCCATGAAAGTAATGCAGTACAGAAAAAATGGCATCCAGATTTGAATTCAGATGCAGATTCCATCCAAGCATGCTCTGTCACTTTCAACAGGATGACTCCTGAATCAGGGTAAAAGAACATTAGCCCAGTTAATTTGGAAAGAGGGACCCTCTTCCCCACGACACCTTTACTAAATATGCTGAAAGACAGCTGAAAAGAAAGGTGCACTCTGTGGTTGCACAGGTGATTAGATCCGTCAGACCCTCTTTGTCATGAGAAGTTATTTCAGTGCTTCTTGGGAAAACTGCTTTGGACAACTTCTTTTCCGGCTCAGTTTAATAGAATATGCTTAAAGTGAGCCCAAAGAAAGATTGCCCCACACAGCTTTTTCAAGAAGCATCGAAAGGAAATCCCATAATATGTATTTTTTTTTCCTTTGGAAGTGTGGGGACATGCACTGTTGTCTTCTTTTGTCTGTATTTTTTAAACAGCGCTTTTTTTTCATTCTTTCTTGCATACAATGGTGGTTGGTATGTGCTTTGCAAACATGCTTGTCATCACCTCTAACTGCAGCTTCTGGATCAAGGAAGAGGGAAGCCCCACATAGAGTGCATTGCAGTAGTCCAGTCTTGAAGTAACAAGCGCATGAACTACTGTGGCAAGGTTTTCCCGGTCCAGGAGTAGCCGTAGCTGTCAAATCAGCTGCAGTTGGTAAAAGCCAATTCTAGCTACTAAGGCTGCCTTAGCCTCCAGTAACAGAGCTGGATCAAGAAGCACCCCCAAACTGCAAACCTGCTCCTTCAGGGGGAGTGCAACCCCATCTAGGGAAGGCAACTGACCAATGTCTAAGACACGGGAGCTACTCACCCACAGTGCCTCTGTCTTGCCAGGATTCATGCTCAGCTAGTTTTTCCTCATCCATTTCCCTACTGTGTCCAGTCAATGGCCCGAAGTCTGCACGGCCTCTCCCGATTCAGATGTTATGGAGAAATGAAACTGATGTCATCAACATACTGTATTCCGCTCTGGTCAGACCTCACCTGGAATACTGTGTCCAGTTCTGGGCACCACAGTTCAAGAAGGATACTGACTAGCTGGAACGTGTTCAGAGAAGGGCAACAAAAATGGTCAAAGGCCTGGAAACGATGCCTTTGCTTAGGGAGCTGTGTATGTTTAGCCTGGAGAAGAGAAGGTTAAGGGGTGATATGATAGCCATGTTCAAATATATAAAAGGATGTCATATAGAGGAGGCACAAAGGTTGTTTTCTGCTGCTCCAGAGAAGCAGACACGGAGCAATGGATTCAAACTACAATAAAGAAGCTTCCACCTAAAGATTAGGAAGAACTTCCTGACAGTAAGAGCTGTTCGGCAGTGGAATTTGCTACCAAGGAGAGTGGTGGAGTCTCCTTCTTTGGAGGTCTTTAAGCGGAGGCTTGACAGGCATATGTCAATAATGCTTTGATGGTGTTTCCTGCTTGGCAGGGGGTTGGACTGGATGACCCTTGTGGTTTCTTCCAGCTCTATGATTCTATACTGATGACACTTTGCCCTGAATACTCCTAATGACCGCTCCCAATGGCTTCATGTAAATATGAAATAGCAACAGAGAGAAGATAGCACCCTATACATATTGAGGATGTGGGAAGAGAGCAGAAGTGGTGGATTGAAGGACCTTATGGATAGGATCTTCTGCACCCTCTCCATCCCACATGTCTTTTCTGATTTATACCCATTGCATCTGTTTAATAACAGCTCTGCACTGATATACAAGGACATATCTTGTAATGCAGCACTGAAATTGCAGGGGAAGTAGATTAGGCAGATTGGATTCCTTATGCATTATTTAAGGCGGGGGACATGCACCGGCTAGCACAGCTATCCAAATGTTACAGAACAGTCTTAGAGGTGTACACACATAGATTTACAAAACACCTCTTTGAAAATGTAAACTTCCCCGCATAAACATGTAATGAGATAATCACTTGAAAAAAGAAGCTCACTGAGTGAGTCACTGACTCTTGGCCTAACTCTACTGCACAGGGTTGTTGTGAAGATGAGGAGCCACTTAAGGAAAGGTGGGGAAAGAATGTAATTATAATGGTGATGATCATAATAAACCTCCTTCTATACTGAAATGCTGGCACTTTTGCAAGTGCACTTGGCAGCACAGAATCCGTGCGTACAAGCTTAGAATGCAAAGAGAATAACAACCCTTTATCTAATTAAAACCACAGCTTGAGAAGGTGGTTCAGAATTAAAATGGGTTTATTAAAGAGAAGCAAGTTGATTCACATAAAATATGACATAAACGGCTTCACACCCAAATGTGTGCCACTTAGACCTTCGTGTGTGTTATTTTTGTTGTTGCTGCTAAGTAAGATGTAGACCAGTCAGTGAGTTTTTAAACCCCCTGACCTTTTCCACAGCCTGTGTAAATGAGGAGAGGTTGACACACACTTCATGCACATTATGGAAGTGACTGGGGAGAGGTAATGAGGGAAGTGCTACCCCATGCTGCTCTCTGATCAGTAACTTCCCAGTCACCTCCCGACAGCCACTTCCATGGTGCATGCATAATATACACCTGCTCGTGTTTGTTTACATGGGTTCTGGAAGAAATTTGGAGTTTTAACCAGGTGTAAGAAACCTCTGGCTCTCAAACAAATCCAGCTTCTTCTCCATTCAGTTAGTCATATTTCTATACTAAAGTGTTCAAGCTACTTTGTAGTTGTCGTATCATTTATCCTTACATGATCCTTGGAAATAGGTCAGATGCATCAAGGTAAAGGTAAAGGGACCCTTGGCTATTAAGTCCAGTCACAAACGACTCTGGGGTTGCAGCACTCATCTCACTTTACTGGCCAAGGGAGCCGGCGTTTGTCTACAGACAGCTTCCAGGTCATGTGGCCAGCATGACTAAGCCACTTCTGGCCAACCAGTGCAGCGCACGGAAACGCCGTTTACCTTCCCACCGGAGCGGTACCTATTTATCTGCTTGCACTTTGACATGCTTTTGAACTGCTAGGTTGGCAGGAGCAGGGACCAAGCAACAGGAGCTCACTCCATTGTGGGGATTCAAACCGCTGACCTTCTGATCGGCAAGATGCATGTTTGTAGCCAAAAGAGTTCAACAGGTGTAGCTTGAGTTACTGGAGCACTGTCATAGGAGCTGTCATAGGAATCTAGGAAGCTGTCTTAGAGTCAACCACTGGGGTCCATTTAGCTAAGTACAGTTTACTCTGCTAACAGCTCTTCAGTGCTGCAGTCATGAATTCTCTTCCAACCCTACCTAAAGGTGTTGAGGGTTCAACATGGGACCTTCTGCATGCAAAGCAGATGTTCTGCCACTTTTTGCATTTGGTCACTCAAATGACCATGTTCCCCAAGCAGGCGTATCAAGATACAATTAAGCTTCTGACCATGCACTTGGTGAACAAATGTTAAGATGAAGTTTGGAGATTAAAGCAAAAACCCAAAAAGCCACCTAGAGTGACTTCAGACATTAGGCCAAAGCAGAGAAAGCGGATGTGTGAGATCATATTTTGAACATTACTCCCAAGGAGTAAAAAGCAGGCCTATGAGCCATTAATCCATTTACCTTCCCTGATTTGGCTTAAGGTCTGAAGCTGTTCTGCATATTCCTGTGGTCACTGCGATTGTTGCCAATGAAGCAACAACTGAGGCGTGTGCATGCGTGTGTCTGTGTGAGAGAGCTTCAAAACTACAAAAAGAAAGAGCAAAACAAAACAAACTACAAGGGGAAAAAATGTCCCCAAAAACCTAGCCTGGAGGACTGGGTAGAATCGAGGCCTCCACAGATGAGTGCTTTTAATTAGGAAGAGGGCTGAACGGCAAGGAGCTTATGCTAATGAGGAGCCTATTTTAATCAGCTTATTTTGAAAAAAGCAGCATTTTGTAACAGTCAAAACAGGTCTGAAAAATGGTAATTATCAGTAATGTGTTAACCGGGAGGGGGTGTCTCTGTGGGCTAAAATTAACGAGGTTCCTGTTTGACAGCAACACATACAGGACACAGCATCTACCAAGCAGGATGGCTCAGCCAATATGCTGGCAACTCACAGATTTGCAATAGCCAATAATTTGTCCTGCTTCCTTTAAGTCCTAAATTTCTACCTTGCTCCAATCAATTCTCTGTTGATGTCATGTCTTTTCTCACTATCTTTCCTTATCCTTCAGCTGTGTTCAGGACTGGATTATTGTCAAGCCCTGACCCTGCAGAAGACATTGACACACTAGGTCAAACCAGCAAACCTGGTTGCTGCTATTTCACCTGCCCCAGCAAAGCACCTATCTTGACACCTAACCCAGCACCACTTTGCCAGTGCAGGATGATGCGGAAGTTAGTTTGTGGAAGGAGATGGTATCGATGGTGAATTGTTTACACCATTGTCTCAAAGGGATACCCTAATCACCATCCCACTATACTGTCAGCTACTTCCCCTCCCTGATAACTGAAAAGGAAATAGGATTTTGTAGCACTGGTATGTGCCAACAGGACTGAACATAGCGAACGCCAGTTTGCACAGTCCCGGTTTCCTTTTTAAAGAAAAAACAACAACACAGTACCATCTGCTCCTGTAATAGCCGCCATCCACATGTATTTTTTTTTGTAGCATGTATGATAAAGAACCCTGCTATACATCAGCCTCAGAGCTTCCCAATAACCTTGAAGCTGAAAAGCAGGAGGAGGTAGAATATGCTAAATGTGCTAGAGAGACAGGGCAGCATGTTGGAGTGGGGTTATGTGGGATGTGAAACACAAGAGCAGTCGAGTACAACATCCCTAGAGTGGACATAGAAGGGGATGTCTGGACCAGCCAGTCAGATCTTCCTGTTTCTCCTGGGCTGGGACAGACTTCCTCTGCATATGACTAGAGGTGGGTGTGGCCTCACCTGTGCAGGTAACAAAGGCATAGGACTGGCCACCATATCTCTCTCTCTCTCTCTCTCTCTCTCTCTCTCTCTCTCTCTCTCTCTCTCTGACTACATTTCATTGAGGAAGCAACATCTGCTTAGCCTAAGATGCCCTCTTGGCTTCAGCCAAGAGAGGACAAAGGAGCTGTCTCCTTATGGGATAGTTTCCAAGTACAGTAGAACCTCAGTTTATGAACACCTCGGTTTACGAATTTTCGGTTTACGAACGCCGCAGACCCATCTGGAACGGATTAATTCCCTTTCCATTACTTTCAATGGGAAAGTTCGCTTCAGTTTATGAACGCTTCAGTTTATGAACAGACTTCCGGAACCAATTACACCCATGCTTCGGGTTAAGTACGCTTCAGGTTGAGTACTCCGCGGACCCGTCTGGAACGGATT